>NW_015151770.1:104866-111622 GCF_000732505.1 Cyprinodon variegatus
TTTTTTTTTTTTTTTTTTATCATTTTTAACTTTTTTGGAATGACTATGACCTAGATGACTGAGAATCTTCACCAGCTTATGTATACATGTTACTGTATGCATGGCTTTATGTGCATTAATGCATGGCTGCATGCTCTTTTTGGAAGTGGCTCTCACTAAGCTGATGAGCAACAGACACAGCACCTGGTGACAATACAGGACTCAGCCCCGACTTCTAATTAAAATCTCCATAAGTTATTAGATTCAGCCGATCCACATGTTTCAAGGCATCAGGTTATGAAGTAACCACTCTATAGGTGTCTGAAGAAAAGTTTGGACAGGCAGGAGAGTGATGATGAGTTGACCAGGTAAGTTGAACCAGCAGTGAGCTCTTTAAGATTAAAGCAGGAGCGTTGTTAGTTTGAACTGAACCAGGAAATAAGTGGAATGAGCTTGATGTGAAGGCTAAAGGTACGTTTGTTGTTTGTAAATCTATGACACTACGAAACAAAGTTTAAGCCAAATGAAAATTCCAACTGGTGACAAGCTGAACACACTGATTGCAAACATCTAGCAGTTGGAATGGTGGATAATGGGCAAGAAGCAGGAATGCAGCCAGTGGATGCTGGCTGAGAACACTGAAAGCAGGAGTTGAGCAGACTGAAGGCAGTTGAAGGGCAGAAACAGTTCAGAACATGACCAGATCAGGAGTTGATGAGAATAAAGTGAGGGCAGGCCGAGCGCAGGAACACTGAAACTTAAAGACAATGAGGAGACACAATGATGGAGACTGGGAGAGAGAGGCGGGTATAAATAAGCATGATAACAGGTGTGATTAACCGAGGTGAATAGGTGAGTCAGGTGCATCTGCTCCCTCTCTTTAGCAGAGGCAAGCGGATTAGAGAGTATTAAACAGCCAGCCAGCCCAAAAAACAGACAGGATTCATGAAAGATGTCTGAATTTTTCTGTTCATTAAGGATAACAATAAAATTATTCAGTGTTTGCTACTGAGAACAACAATGTTAAATGTTCATTTTTTCCTTGTTGCTGTTCAATTCAAAACAAAGGCAGTGTGACAGGAAATAATTTGGAAGGCTTTACATTGCAGGTGCTTAAATTGCTTCTGCCTGTGGCTGTTTCCTGGTAATGAGTATAAATGAATCGAAAGATGTAGATAGACCTGAGGGGGGATGTGAAAGAAATTGATTCCACAGAGGGTGACATCTCCAAGCAAAAAACAAGGACAGAGTGAGCCTTAGACAATGGACAGTCTCTGTAGAGGACATCTGTTGGCCTTCCATGACCTTGTCACTGTTGCACTTGCTCCTAAAATTAGAACATTTCCTGGGTTTTTCTTTTCATTTTTGTTGTCTTTGTGACTGAATTCTCACTGTATTTAAGGTTTTGATGTTAGTTAAAAGTTTGTCCGGTGGTAGAGTTACTTCTCTGTTCAAAATAAGCTAAGAAAAGGCAAATGGTTGGATGATTTATTTAAGTCTGATTATTGCTGATGTTTGGGTTTTGTGTTTTTATCTAATTGCTTATGAAGGACTCAAGCATGCATTAAATCATATCCAGCTTTCTAATGTGCAAATCAATTAGTGGGTCCTGATCAACAATAATTTATCATGTAGTAATTCAAATAAGTCATGCTATTGATTGTTTTTGAATAACATCACTACTTTAGAAGTGCTTCTGCGGTATCCCAAACCTTTAACCAAATTGGATAAACTCCTATGAACTACTCAATGCTATGTTTACTGTCAGTGAACAGAGTTGATCTTTAACCTTTCACCTAAACATACCTCTCTGGTCCTTATCTGACTTTGCATTAATTGGATTGTAAGAGTGAGGTTTGATTTTGGCAGGCCACTGGCATAAATGCTGCATAATTACAGCTTTTCCAATTTCTTCATGCCTTACTTCTTAAAGGGAACCACTTTTCTATTAGGTTTGTCAGATCTGCAAGACACTGAAAGCTATATCTAAATATAAAATGCTGGCTTAGTGATAATCATAGTGCCTTCATTGAATAAGAACCATTGAAAATAATATTCTTATTTAGACAGCTCACCCAGAAAGCTCTCAAATTTGTGGAAATGTTTACGTATTGTTTGCCTTTTATAAAACACAACTGTGATATGATCGGTGATAATAAAATAAAAATCTTGGTGTTATTGTTGATCAGGACCTGTCATGTTCATGCCATAATATTGCAAAAATTAGAAATATCCTATCCAGGAGTGATGCTGAGAAATGAGACCATGCACTACAGTAGCCCTTTACTCTGAGGAAGTCCAGGTAATGTATTTAAAAGCCTTCAGCTGATCCAAAATGTTGCAGCCAAAGTTTTGATGAAAATTAAAAAGATATGATTGTTATTTATATCCATAACAGAACACTTCGCTCTGTTAGGAATATAATCTTCAGGTTTACTAGTGGTTCCTAGAATGGGAGGCAGATATTTTTGTTATCAGGCTCCTCTCCTGTGGTTCCAACTTCTAGTTTTAGGCAGTGATTCAGACAGCCTGTTTTAAGGGTAGGCTTAAAACTTTCCTTTTTGATAAAACTCATAGTTAGAGTGGCTCAGGTTACCCTGAGCTATCTATATAGTTATGCTGCTAAGAGGGTTGGACTGCTGGAGGACATTGGGAACCCTTTACATTATTCTGCTTCCTTCTATCTCTACTATCCCACTCTGCAGTATGTTTTATTTCAATCTCGAGCATTATAATCCATTGCTTTCTTCCCTTAATAGCTTCATCTGTTCCTGTTTGGCTCTGACACCATCGTCGTAAGAAATATCAGCTGTGCTGCTGCCATCAACAACTTTGTTTATAGATGTTGGAGCTTGGCCTGTTTACTGGTGTTGTCCTGGTTCTCTGACTGTGACTAGACTGTATGTGCTCTCTTTCATCCTCTGACATGGGAGCTGGCTCGGAGATTGTCTGCCTGGCCTGGTGTTTCCTGGACAGGGCCACCTGTGGAGCTGGTTTACAGTGCCTTTTGTATCTCTTCTTCTTTTTTTATTTCTGCTTCTGTCTCCTTTAACCTCAGTCGACCTTGGCAGACGGCGCCTCATACTGAGCCTGGTTCTGCTGGAGGCCTTTTCCTGTTAAGGGAGTTTTCCTCTCCACTTTCGTTACATGCATGATTGGTGTATGAGAATGCTTTCAAGTCAATGTGTCAATGCAATTAGCTCTTTTCTTTAGATTTAAATCTTTGAACCAATCTCACTGTATGATCTAGTTTAATTGTCTATGTAAAGTGCCTTGCGATGACATGTCTTGTGAGTTGGCACCATATAAATAAAATTAATTAAACTGAATTGTTTTTAAGTGACTGAACAACCTACAACAAACTAATTTACAAAGATGTTACACAAAGTGTTGTTAGTTAACAGCATTTGCCTTTCACTGAATGAGTTCTCATCAAGTGAGTCCAGTCTTAACAACATTACTTGTTGAGATGAATGAAGTCTGGTGTGCTGCCTGGAAAGAAAACCTGCAGCCACACGGCCGTTTCTGGGACCAGTTTGAAACCGTTGCTTTAAGGGTATGTTAGCACTCCCCCCCCCAGCTCTTATAACTATTGGGACATACTAACCTTACACATGACACACAACACCAACTGCCAAGGACCAAATGGAATGCAAGTGAGAGAAATGGGACTGGGCCTTGGTCTCAGGATGGTCTTTGGTCAGAGCTTGGTTTCAGGCTTGGCAGGCAAATGGCCCTGACCTATGACTTTGTGTTTACATATAAATAAAAGTGTTGCCTTTGCCCATAATACCTTGTCATCAAAGATATGCTGCATTATGCTGCATTATGGGGAAACTCTTTGTACTATTTGGCTACTCGATTTGTCCTTTAGTTGATCTGTATATAGTGTAGTGTTGTCAAATACAAATCAGATGCATGTTAAACTGTCAGGCTCAGAACCAGAGAACCCAGTTTTCAAGGCGGAGAGATAGCTAGGTTTCAAAAAATGTTTTATTTAAGACAGGACTGTACAGAATGGTGTCGGTGGCTAAGGCAGGAACCTCTGCAGGGGGAGGACTCAGGTTAGTGGCCATGTCTATCTGGCAGAGGATGATAAGGAATGTTTGAGTCACTAACTTAGTCTTAAATTTCAGTCCGAGCCCAGAGGATGAGGTTGGTTCCAATCAGTCGGCTGCCAACAAGATGCAGTGGGTGCCGCCCAGAGAGTGCCGGAGGTCGGAGAACAGGCAGTAGATCAGAAGTGAGCAGACAAAGGAAGGCACGATCATCCAGAAGGCGAAGTCAAAGCCGGTGCCAAGAGTTCAGAGATCCAAAGAGGTATTGAAGGGGAATCCAGGACGGTGTCAGAGATCAGTTCCAGGTTGGGTACAAAGGCAAAAAAAAGCAGGAGTCTGAGGAAAGGTCAGTCAAACAGATCAGAACTGGGACAGGCAGGCTCAGAGGCCCAGAGGCAGATAGGATCAGGATCAGGCAATAAGAAAACACTCAGATATGCTGGAGAACTCTCACCACAGGCTTAAATAATCTGGCACTTATGGCTGCAGGAAGGCTGGTTAAATTGAAGATGCAACAAGTGGATCAGATGAAGAGTAATGGCAACTGGGCGTGACAGGCAGGTGAAGATAATGATACAAAGAATGATAAAGGAGAATGCTGCAGATAAAAAGACTACAACACTATTGCTGATTCCTTAATTTTAAGGTTGTAAGTAAAATGAACATAGGATATTTTATTGATTCTTTGTAGTTTGAAGGCTTGCAGAAAGTTGACTTGGACATGAAATGTTCAACTTTTTAGTTATCTTGTCTCGGAGCCTAAACCCTGCATGGGGCTACATGTGTCCAGAATTGCAGATCATTAAATATACCCATTCCCAGCACATCCTTTTTTGTCACTGGACTGCTTCCTGCTCTGCAAAAAAGAGCCAGTAGCATAAAAGTAAATTTAGCAATAAAAAAAAAGAAAAAAAAAAGAAAATTAATACATTTGTGACTGGTATTTCTTTATGTTGTTAATAATTCTTTAAAATAAAACAAACCCTGATTATTCCTCCTGAAGATGGGGCCACAATTTAAAATTACAAGTTTAGCAGCAGAGTTCAATACGTTAAATAGTTTCTTTAAAAACCCTCTTCACCAAAGCTAAACAGCTGGACTCCTGTTTGGTGAAGCTGGCTGGATTAAATAAATATAGTTTGAAGAAACTAAGCCTTCCCTGCCTTTTAGCAATTTATTTATCAAACCACAGTCTGTGTGCACTGTTGAGAACTGCACACAGCAATAACAGCTGAAACCTCCGACTGATGCTAATAACCAGCTTTGTTACACAGTGCTGTGAGACTGCACCCACTTCTTTAAGCAGCATTGCTACAACACCGCCAACGTGGTTGTGTTTATCATTTTGGTATATATGACCAGAATGCCTAACACACAAATATACAATGGGGTTGAGGTCAAGACTGCTGGGGGGCCATTTAATCCCCTCCACTCTCAAATCCTGGTAGTAGTTTTAGATAAAAACTCACTCTGAAGGGACAAACAGTGACTTCTTGGAGGGCTGATATGGACACGCTCTCGTTGCAGGTTTTTTTCCCCTCTCTGCATTCACCTCAGTGATGACATTGTGTTTTTTGCTAGAAAAACATGGTGTATAATATACTCCTCCTCTTCCATTGCCAAACGTCCAGTAAAGGTTTTTTGGCATTGGAAGAGAAGATCTGCCACGCTGCAAAAAATTTAAATAAGTAATTTTACCTTAAATAAGTGCATTTTTTTCTTGAATTGAAGAGCTAAGAGACACACTTTGGCAATGGAACAGGACAATTTACATTTAAAATAAGAAAAACAACAGCACTGTCTTATTTCAAGTGCATATTATCTAATCTTAATTACTAATCTTATTTTAAGAGAAAATACAGTAATTCCATTGGCAAATCATCTTATTTACCAGTTCAAATGAAAAGTAAATGTTGACTTATTTTAAGATGGTTTTTGCAGTACAAATTTTCATGGGTAAAACACCTAATTTTAACAAATCAATCCAAAAATGTGGTTCCACTTTTTGGAAAAATAATAAGCACAGTTACTGTACAATAGAAAAGATAGCACAAATATTGTCCTTACTACTTGTGCTTAGCATATCAACATTATGTTAGAAACCGAATTTTAGAGCAAGATTTTGAAAGCATACTGAAGGGATGTGTATGCAGTACACCCTGAAGGTAAGAAAATCAATTCATATGGCATTTAATAATTCTTAAACACACTTATTTTAAACAAAAAGCGATTTAAACTAGTCAAACTAGAAACAGAAACATTTAAGTCTGTTGAGGCTGGATTTTCCATCAGTGATGATCCCATGTTGTTGAGACTTACTAACCGTTAAATATAAAGCTCATTCATAGGTTTTTCTTTTCCTGATATCCCACTGGTATTTTTTAATAATATAGGCCATTCCAAAATATGTGCAGCCAGAGACTGGGACTGAAAAACTGAATAGGGTGACATATGTCTATCTATATATACTTAGACTTAGACAACTTTTATTGTCATTTTGTATATACGGAGTTTATAATAAACAAACTTTAGGAAAGCTGTCCAGACAGTAAATGAACATTTCTATTTCATAAAGAACAGCAGTGCTCAAATGTAAACAGTGCGGGAGAAAAAAAACCATTGTATGTTATGTAAATATACAGGTGCTGGTCATAAAATTAGAATATCATGAAAAAGTAGATTGATTTCAGTAATTCCATTTAAAAAGTGAAACTTGTAT
>NW_015151770.1:112024-131196 GCF_000732505.1 Cyprinodon variegatus
CTTTTATTGACATTTTGTATACACAGAGTTAATAAAAAACTAAATGTTGTTTAGGAAAGCTGTCCAGACAGTAAATGAACATTTCTATTTCATAAAGAGCAGCAGTGCTCAAATGTAAACAGTGCGGGAGAAAAAAAAACATTGTATGTTATGTAAATATACATATAATATATTTATATTTACATTTTTTTATTTTATTGAGATATTGGAGGAACTGTTAAGCTGGCTTGAACTCCTCCAGAATAGATGGCGGGGAAGGTTAATGTTTCAGGTCTCAATAAATATTCCAAAAAAGTTAAATAAACAATCCACTGGACTTTGTTTCCACGTTTGAAGATGTTTAGTTTCCCATCCAGGAAGCTTTTTTAATTGAAAAATAACATGGATGACAGAATCTTCCCCAGCAGTCTGAATAAAAAGATACAAGGCTGAGTACCAGCATACTTTACAGGCTGTAGTTTTGACTGATTAGATCCTTTTCAACAAGAAAAAACTTTCTTAGGAAAGCAGTCATCATTTATCAATTAAGTAGTCACATCGAGGAAAAAAACAACCCATCCCCCTTTTTTTTCTTAAAGTTTAGATCTGCTGGTTAAAGTTCAAACAAGCAGACCCCAGAGTAAAATTATATAACCACCAGAGGCTAATTCAAGCCAAAGCTCTGCTTGGAACTAGCACATATGCTTTTCTGTCCCAGTTTCTTCAGACTTTAATTTATGCAAAGCCACATTTTTCTATAACTGCTTTCAAACCCATCTTCCTACTGTGCCAGTTCAAACTAAGCATTCATGGGCTCATAGGGTGACCTGCAGAGGAGAAGCTGCAAGACCAGATACATTTTCCTGGTCTTGCAGCAGGTGTTTAAAAAATGATGAGGATTTATGAATTTTCCAACTTGTTATATGAAGTTTTACAAATGACCTGCATTGTATTACGAATACACCTTCCTCTGCATTGGCAGTGCTTTTATTTAATGATTAATAATTGAACTATATTGATCTCACAGTGGAGAAATTTACCGTGTGCCGCACATTGTGCTGGGTACTGCCGGGTACTTGAGACCCTCTCCACCACCTTTAAAGGGGCTGGTGCTCCATTTTGTCAAACTTAAGTGGGTGAATGAGTTTGAATGCAAGGTTAAATAGTAACTTAAACATCTTAATAAAAGTGCTTTAAACTGGTAAAACCAGCAGATTGTTAAAATGTTACTTTGCCCTTTGAGTCTGAAAGGCTAATTTGGCCTTTAAAAGGCCCTCCCTTTTTCCGATACCCATCTCACCTGTTGCCTGCTATGCACATACAAGGCCCCAAGGCAACTAGGGAGCTCCCGAGAACAATAAAAAAAATAGTTTCTTTTTCTTGCATGAACACATATTTTTTCATGAAAAAATATGTGTTTTTACATGTAGAAATCATGTCTTAAAGACAGAAAAAAGGATAAGTTATGGGGTCAGATTTACACGCAAATAAGGAAGGACCAGTTTCGACTTCTTCGAGACAAACTAATCTTTGAAGAACTGTCTGATAGTGATGAGAGTGCATTGGCTTCAGAGAGGAAAAACCTTCCAGACATTCAAAAACACAGATGACCTAATTTCCACACTTGCCTGTCTCGAAATGACATCTGAGTTGTACCCAAATCTTTAAGTTGCTCTAAGCAGGGGCTGCACTTTTCCTATGACTGTTGCATCTGCAGAGGAGACCTTCAACAAACTCAAATGAAAAAATAATATGCAAGAACTTTCATGATGACTGGCAGTGATTAGCTTTATTAACACTGTTGTTGGTCAGATCTCTTACCATAATCTTATCAGTGACTTTGCTAACAGAAAGCCTGGGAAGCACAAGTTTTATGGAGTAAGTTGAGTGTAAAGTTAAAACAGTATATGATAAATATATCAAACACCAGTTATTGCCGTTGTAGTGTCGCATTGTCTGGTGGCAGCAGGGATGAATGACCTGCGGTAGCACTCCTTTTTTCAAACAGGGTGTAAAAGTCTTTCACTAAAGAAGCTGCTCAGCTCAGGTGCAGAGGTGCAGAGGGTGGATGGTGTTGTCCATGATGGATGTAAAGATATCTTTAGTTCTTTATATCACTATTTATTTAATTTAAAATAATAAATTATTGCGTATTGCTTCTTTAAATTAAATAACCAGACAGAGTAGGCTGAAGAAGATTCTAAAGGCAAGACAGAAAGTTGTAAAGAACAGTGGGCGAACAGACCAGAAACAACTCATATCTGGCACAATACCAAGAATAAAAAACAACTTAAATATGAAAATACTAAATTACTGATAAAAAACAACATTTAAGATAAAAGCAAGTACATTAACTACAGCAACAATAATGAGGCAATAGAAAGCATAGAAAATTCCCATTTACTTGCACTGCAAAAAATGGATATCTAATTAAGCAATTTTTACTTAAAATAAGTACATTTTTTCTCCAATTCAGTACGAAAGTGAGACACTTTGCCAATGGAACAAGACAATTTACATTTAAAAGAAGAAAAAACAATTGCATGGTCTTATTTCAAGTTCATATTATCTAATTATCTTATTTTAAGAGTAAAGATACTAATTTCATTGGCAAATCATTGTATTTACCCACTTAAATTAAGGGTAAATACACTTAATTTAAGAAATTTTTACTTATTTCTAGATCATTTTTGCAGTGTGCACAAAAGCTTTAAAAAGACAAAGCATGCACAGAAGTATATACAATCCAGCGCACTACTCATTTTGTGACAGTGGACCACTGTTAAAAGTCTCATATCTAACTTTCTCTTTAAGATGGACTTATGTTGTTTTGGTTTGATCCAACGTGGATGTCTAAACATTATTATCTGCCAGTCCTAAAGATGCATTGTTTTAAATTTTTTGAGGCAGTTTGCCAAACTCAATTTTTATTAGCCTTTTAATATACTATAGCTTTGATCTGCAAGGATGGATTTTCTTGTTGCTCTTTGGAACCATAAGAGAATATAAGACAACATTTAGAATATTTTTCACCCCATCTGCATGAATTGTAAATTAGTTACAGGTATAAGAGTTTGCTGCTCAGTGACGTAGTGGGTAGCACTGCTGCCTTGCAGCAAGAAGGTTGCAGATTCGATTCCTGGCCCAGGGTCTTTCTACATTGCGTTTGCATGTTCACCCTGAGCATGCTTGGGTTCTCTCTGGGTATTCCAGCTTCCTCCCAGAGGCCAAAAACATGACTGTAAATGGTTGTTTGTCCTGTTCTTCTCTGTGTTGCCCTGAGATGGACTGGCGACCTGTCCAGGGTGTACCCTGACTCTGTCCTATAGCCAGCTGGAGATGCTGGCACCAGCATCCCTTGCTACCCTGCTTGGGATACGCGTGACAGAAAAAGCATCGATATTTATAAGATTTTGGTTGATGCTTCTTGAGATAAAAGAGATGGCTTTACCATTTGTCAACAAAAAGAAAATTATGGAGGAGATAAAATCTTAAATTCTCTTTAGCACTTTCTGCTAGATTATTATTTTTTTTATTTATGGGAACTTTTAACACATCAACATCCCTTAGTAGTCAATGAAAGTGACTACCACCCAAAACTCAGTTTGCTTTCTCCCCAGCACAAACAGCACAATTCTCTATTTAACAGGTAATGGTCCTCTTGGTCTGGACACACACTTTCATTTCACATCTTTGAGTTTTTGCACTAGAAGAAGGAGTTTCTTGTGGGTTTGACTCAAAACTTCTCTCCCAACTTATTTCTCCTACACCTAAGCGAAGAATTATCATCAGACAACAGCAATTTGCACAACAGTGATCATGCAAGTACCAAGCAGATAAGAAAATTTTCATAAGCAATTTGGAAACCTTGTTAGTTAAAAAAGAAGTTTAAAATGGAATCTAAAAGAAACAGTATCCCAAAGCAATTCCATTTTTATTTTTTTATTTTAAGCTGACTAAATCTATTCAGCGCTCCCCAACTGCCTGCACATTAAATGCACCTCTCTAAGCCTTCCGTCTAACAGCCAGGGTAATGGCAGGAAAATAGCTTTTCAGGCTGACTTTTTCTGGAACAACTCAGACTGTGAAAAAAATAGATTGTGAAATATGGGGAGCCAAGCCAAAAAAGGTGCTGCTGTCTGCAAACTGGCTGACATCCTGCATTTTTCGCCTTTAAGCCAACTGATGCAACATGATCGAAGTGTCATCGAGGGTAACTTTGATGTCTGGGTGTGAAGAGGAAGTTTTATTTACAAGCTTGATCAATTATGAAAAACAGAATGACTTCTATTTCAGCTACAGATAAAGCTTTTGTCCCTCTTAGCATTTGTTGAGTACTACTGTGAAAACTCAAAAAATGTAGGGCAGACTTCTTCTACATTCGACCCCCCCTCCTCCCTCGATCTTAAAGGAGTTGTTCAGATGCAGCTGTGATAACAGGTTTTCTATTTGTATCCCGTCATCCCCTCTTCTGCGAAGGGGCATTCAGATCGAATGTGGTGTCCGCTGTGATTTCTGTAACCCTGCAGGGAGCTCACTGCTCTACATTTCAGGTAGACAGTGTTTATACCCTGAATCGCTTCTTCAGTAGGAGGAGCGGGTTAGTGTTTCATTACTCCTGGTTTTTGCAGTTAAAATGGACATTTGTAAAAATTAAAACAATAAATAAAATAAAGATCACATGTGTTACTTATTTCATCCAGAGTTTAACAATCCCCCCATTAAGCTCAGAATTGTATCAAAATTATCTTCTTTTCAGTGCTACTTGATTTGTGCAGGTAAAAACAGTTGTTTGTGCTGATCTAATTATTAAAATAGAATCCTAATATTTAGTAAATCCCCTGACTCCAATACCATGCACTGCCATTACCCTTGGAAACCATGTAATTTCCTGTCAATGTCTCGCTGTCTGCACTTCATTGAAAAGCACAGATGAAACGTAACATTATAGATTGCTGTGAAATTGTTATGCAAAACTTTTGAATCAGCTTGGTGAGACCATAAATATTTGGAAAACTCTCAAAAGCACTGGAAAAAACAGTCCTCTTATGTTCATTCAGAGTTACGTCTGGATGACGGTTGGATTTTTGCTGTACCTCCTTGTAGATCTACCTGCACAGATAGCACCAGTGCTTGCCAGTGGCAGCAGCAGACCACGGCTGTGTTGGAGGTAGGAGAGGATGACAAACAGTCCTTCTAAGGGCTAAATTAAAATCAAAATTTTAAAAGCCACCTAAAAACGTCTTCTGAGCATTACATACTTCATCTTTGCCAACATTAATTCCTCTATATTCCGTTTTAACTGAAGCTCACTATAATCTACGACACAATCACAACCAACCCCTGATTGGTTGCGACTTTTCAATTTCACAGAAAATTTCAGCTTTTTCAACTTTCAAGCGATTACCGCTCCGCTTTTTTAATGCAGTGCCGCTATTTGACAACACTTAAGTTCTATCTAGTAGTACAAAGTGAGAGCAGAGCTCTTAATGCCCTCATTGCATGAGATTTACCCACTGGCTGCTTGCCTGCCCATCATTGTGGGGTTTGCAACTGTGGGGTTTGTAAATCCACCACCAGCGGACACTCTGTTCGGTCTGAATGCACTTTGAAGCATCAAAATACAATACATTTTCTCTTGTAAAGAACAACTTCAGCTGAAACAGGGTCTCTGGAGCCGGACTGCCACTGCTAAACTGCTCCCACTGTAATGACCAGAAAACAGAAGACCCAGAATTCAACCAGATGCTACAATTTATGTATAAACAGTTTATTAAAATATGAAAGGTCAGGAGGGATTGATCAGAGTCAGCAACTAGAACTTTTGGAAGGAGGTTTGACCGACAGAAAGAGAGGCAAATGTTTTCATTGCTGAATTCAGGTTCAGATTCAGGTCTGCCTAAAAATTGATCAGACAGCTGAACCTGATCCAATATGCTGCTACTCGTGTTCTCACTAAGACTAGAAAATAAAGCACATCTGCCCGGTTTTATAATCCTTTATGCTGGCTACCTGTAGTTCAGAGAATAGACTTTAGAATACTTCTGTTAGTCTATAAACTGCTCAATGGTTTAGCACCACATTACATTAAGGACTTACTATCCTTAATTTTTTGTAGTGCTAAACTGTGTTAACAGATTTCAGAACACTTAGTTCTTCTGGTTCCAAACTACTCTGTATCCCCAAAACCAAACACAGAGAAGCAGCTTTTAATTTCTATGCACCTTGAATCAGGAACAAACTCCCAGAAAACGTCCAAACAGTCAAAACACTGAATTCCTTTATGTCACGGCTAAAGACCCATCTGTTAACAGCTGCCTTTGACAGTAGTCCACAAACAAATCCAGGTGAAAAGCCACTCTAAACACAATATCTTAATATACATTGACCATCTCCCTATGATCATCATGTGTTTTTCATTGATGGCTTTTATGATTTAGAGTGATGATAACGATGTTTTGATGATTTTCTGTGTACTTGATTGTACTTGACTTGGTTAAAAGGATTCTGATGATTTCACTGCATATTTGTTCTGATGCTTTTATCATGTAAAGCACTTAGAATTGCCTTGCCACTGAAATGTGCTATACAAATACATTTTTACCTACTTATATAAACACACTGCTGTGTGTAGAACCAAGTTCACCACTTCCCTCTTCCATATTCACAGGCTTGAGGAAAGAGGAAGGGGATGCAACTTGCACCAGCAAGCACATTTTACTTCTGGGCCAAAAAGCACATGAAAGAGATGTGTTTGCTTGAGTGTTCTGCATGTTGCATTATCTTGTGCTGCCTTTTTACCATATAGTCACTTTGTTTCAGGGGCACCGCCATGAATTTGGGGCCCACTGAAAAACAATACATACAGTATTGCCCCCTTGCATTTTTTTGAAATTCCACGGGTTAGGTTGATTTATCATTTACTGTTGAAAAGTCAGTGAGAATACAATGATAATAAATTTTATTGCTGGATTTTTCTTATTATATTAGTAATATATAGTGGAATATATCTTTTGGGGCCCCCTTCAGTCATAGGCTCTTGGAATCTCCCCAACCCCCTGCCAGACCTTGCAGATTTAGACAGTGTATGCCTGACATCCCAGAATCTCCTAAACCGCTGGCATACGCTGAACTTTTATGTATTTTTTTCAATTTTGGCGTATACATAGCATATTCATAGCAAGTCCAGAACGTATGTCCAACTACAGCCTAACTTATGCATAACGCATGGCAGCGTAATGCCCATGAATTGATGCAAACGCCAGTGTCCTGAGGGGTGCAGTGATGTGCCTGGAGGGGCCCAGTCTGCATAAAAAGGTTTACTTGATTGCAATATTAACCTAACTGCTGTTTACCCCCCACCAAAAAAAAAGGAAATAAAAGAAAAAGAAGGAATGAAGGTTTGCAGTAGAGACTGACATTTTTTCGGGAATCCCACGGGTCACGGGATTCCCGTGGGATTCCCGTGGGATGGGAGTCAGTATTAGTAACGATCACGTAATTGGGACGGTACAGGATTAAACATTAACGGGAGCAGACGGGAGCGGGAGCAAACCAATAATAACTAAAAAAAAAACTAGGATCGATGCCAAAAAATAAAATAAAATAGAAAGAAAAAAAATCCAGTACTGGCGCCGCCATTTTGTAGGTTTTTTCCTTGAAGCCTACAATATAATGCGAGTCAAAAAAACTACACGACCCAAAAACCAACAGTGCTTCCGCTCTGAGGTTTTCACCCACGCTCAAAAAAAAAAAAAAAAGAATGGGAGTGAAGCAGGATACGTCGATATGCGTTAGAGATAAGTTCTTGATAAGATAGGCATAAGTCATGCACAAGTTAATTATAAGTTTTGGATAAGCTAGACACCATGACTTATGAGTAACTTACACTTAACGTATGTCAATGATCAGATAACTTACCTGTACCTCATACCTAACTCATCAGCATACACTGGCATACAGTATGTCCACCCAAGGTATTGATGTCTTGAGAGTGTATATTGAAATGTGCCAGCGTGTTTCAGCATATTTGAGCGTACTTTAGCGTGCTCATAACTTACCCAACATATGCCATCGTTTTTGGCAGATTTTTCTTACTTCAGGGATAAGCTGTCTTAATTTTCAAGGTGTGACAGGGGCTTTAGTCATTCCAATTTCAACATATTGGCTTTGAGATTTTACTTTCCATATTTAGCAACTTTTATCAAATCGCTTTCACACTAAATTTCCTTTTGTTCCACTGGTTTAAATATTTTCATAGATGGATATTTGTTTAATGAACATTTTTCATCAATTCCTTTAGGAGACACTTCAGACTGCTACATATGAAATACTTGCTTATCTTCCATGATTAATTGTTACAAAATGATGTGATGAAAGGTGTTTACTAAATTCAGTTCAATTCAGCTTAATTATACAGTGGAAATTGTCATCACATATCATCTGAAAGCACTCTACAGAGAGAAATCAATCAGATCATAAAGTCAGATGGTTCAAATTGCATCAACTCATTGACTCGACGGCAATCCCTCACACCAAACATGTTTGTAGTGACAGTGGAGATAAAAAAAAAACCTTTTAACAGGAAGAAACCTCCAGCAGACCCAGGGTCAGTGTGAGCGGCCATCTGCCGAGGCCGACTGGGGTTCAAGGAGACAGAAACAGACATAGAAAAAGAAGCTGAGATACAAAAGGCAACTGTCAACTAACTCCACAGGCGGCCCCATCCAGCAAACACATAGCCAGGCAGACGAGCTCTGAACCAACTCCTATGTCAGAGGATCAAGGGGAGCACATACAGTTAGTCACATTTAGAGAAACAGGACTACACTGAAAAGTAGGACAAGCTCCAACATCTATAAACAAAGGTGTTGATGGCAGCAGGACAGCTGATATTTCTCTCTGGGATGGTGTCGCAGCCAAACAGGAATAAACCAGATGAAGCTACTGTATGATGGGAAAAATCAGAGAGAGCAGAACAGAGGTTGAACTTACTAACAACTTAATGTTGGTTCCAGAGGAGAGAAGTCAGATAACTAAAGGATCTGCCTCCTGTTTCAATTTTAGAAATTCTTGAAAACCTTAAACTAATTCTCTCATCAGAATTAATGGTTTAATAAAAGCTCAAACAACATCCTTTGTTAATATAATAATGCATTGTAAAGGTATTATACAGATTTTACACAGAAACAGAATATTTGCCAATTCTATTTCTAAAAGCCAAATTAAATTGAATGAGACTGGATAAAGAACATCTATTAACATCCATTTTCAAGTATTACTTTATGTTTTTTGTTAGATTATGTCTGAACTTTGATTTAGCCAGGACAAGCATTATCAAAGTTTAATTAGAGAGGTTGACGCTGCTACTATATTAAATGCCACTACAAATGTAGACAAATCCTATGAAAAGGATGTGTACAACTAAGACGCTTCCATTAAAAAAAAAACTATAGTCATATCCCAGCACTTTAACTTATGTATCTATATTTCAATTAGAACAGGACTATTGCCTTTTCTATCCATATTTTTATGCATCCGTAAATTGGGTACAAAAGCTGTTTACATACTTTTATTTTTAAAAAATGGTGGACCATGTAAATAACAAAACAGGAAATTATCTGATGATCATGAATAGTTCAAAGCTTGTTGTTGGCCATTTTTCTTTGCAGAAAACAATAATTACCTATTGGAAGTTTTGTTTTTTGAAGTAGAAATGGTAAGCAGGAGAAACAAACATCCTTACTCAAATAAAAGCCCGCTTCCAATAAACTGGAAGTAGAATACTGAGTGCTTGGTGAAAATAAATTATTACAATTTAGTTGAGAAAATATGTTATCTTTAATAAGAGGCTAGCGTTTTCAGGTCAGCAGAAGTGTAACTTTGAAGCCCACAAAGCTCAGATGGTATAATTAGGCTACTAAACTCAGCAGCAGGGAATAAAAAATTAACAGTCTCTTTAAAAAAGTACCCCTTTACAGTTGATTTTATAATGCGTAAATATATGCTATATGCTAGATTAGTAAAAACACAACCCCACCAATATTTGGAACCTTGGATTTTCCTTATTGTTATTATTATAACTTTACTAAGCAGTCATGTTGTGTCCACTTTTGCAAGAAATAATTAATCTGATATTTAATTAATCTGTCAAAAGGTTGAGAGACTAAGAATTCTGTAATAGCAGGATTTTTTTGAGTGAAAATATGTCATGACTGATAACAGAAAATGGGACAGACCCCTGGTGAAATTGGGTTAGATGGCTGATGGAAACTCTGATTGAGACATCATTGCTGCATTAAAGGCAGTTCAAACGAAAAACAACAACTCATGGGATTTCTAAATCAAGGGACCAAGATGAGATTGTTTGGAAGAATTGGGTCAGAAAAAATCATGAGAATGGCAATGACTCAAACAAAACTGTCTTCTTAAAAGCAGGTGGTACAGACAGGAACAAATGCAGACGTCTGGGAAAAGATCTTCCTCATTAAAATTACACTGATGCTTTACTAGAGTGATGCCAGGATAACAGGATTCTTTCTTTTAAATGAGCCCTGGTGGACATTGAAATCAAAGGCAAATCATACACTTTTGCAAATATTAACTATTTATTAAGTGTAAATAAGGACAGCTAGCAAACAAATCCAAAACACATTTTCAGCTTTTTGTTTGTCACGACAAAACTCACAATTAACTGCAGGATATTTTTTCTATACACAGCTGCCAGATCTGAGGTCTTTAGGAGAAACATGTAGAGCACTAGTGGATATCCCAAAGAAAAACCATTTGCAAGTACTTCTAGAACAGATACTAGATATTAAAAGGCTGTTTTTTATCCCTTAAGCAATGCCATGCAGGTGATTCTGTTAAAACCCACAGAATATACTATAAGAAATCAGTATAAACATCTGAAATAGGGATTGTTGGGGGCAGATTAGGGGGAATCTATGCAATATTTGGAAATCCGTAGTCACCACATAGCAAAAAATTGTACAAAAGCACCATAAGGCTACATAATAACATGAAATGCAATTTCTATCAAACTCCACAAGGCAACAGTGGAGCTATCTGCTCCATCCATCAGCCATACAAAATGTACCTGCTCTTAATATTTTCACTGACTATCGGATGCTCCAACAATCTCCTCTAAAATTTTGTTCATGTTGTAACCCATACCCATTAAAAAGTTCTTTTAAAATTAAATTCTGTCATGGACAACATGAACGGGTTTTTTGGGTTCATATTCAACTGGCTCTTCAGTGTCTCCTACCATGTACTAAATCATTTTATTCTTCTTACCAATCCCTGTTTTTCAGTTGAACTGCTGGATAAAAGTCATTCATTTCTTAAAGTTTTGATATGATATATCAGCATATTTTTTTAAATATCACAAAACCCTGCAGTTTTAACCGTGGTGCATAGACCGAGGTCAGCCACTGCAATTTAGGTGTTTTTAAAAAAGGAACACAGCTGTTGTTACACTGCCTAAATTTGCTTTACTGGAACAGGAAGATGGGCATTCTGCTGACCAGAGTGACAGCAATCTGTCCGTCCATCCATCAAGGGTCCTGGCAGTGGATCACATTGTTCACTGACTAATTCGGTGCCTATCTTCAGCTGTCTATGGGAGAAAGGCACTGTACTCTTCAGGCAGGTCACTAGCCCATTCCAGCAAGTAACTGCCCTAAAGTCTTATTATTTTGATCATTAGGATAATTTATCACAACTCATTTGAATATTTATAATATGCAAAATGACAATGGTGGAATAGCAGTTGAATAACCCTAAATATTGTGGTGACATATTTGGTGGACTCAATTGTTTAAACAAAAGTGATGGAATTCTGATGCTGATCAAAAAGTATAACCTGGTTTACAGTCTTTCCTTTTCTGTACATAATTCATTGTGTACATTTTTTATTTTATTTACGATACATTTCTACAGAAGCTCTTTTTGAAACATGGATTAGTGGTGGAACTTTATATGCTCTACAATTGTAAGCTATAAGAAGCTCATTTTTAATTTGAAACAGAAACAAACTGATTCAGTTTGCAATAATAAATATCAATGTCGCCCCAGTGACCTGGAGTCAGATTTTTTTTTTTTTGGAAAAGTAGTGAAAGGTCAAATATTGTGTCATGAGTTAATCATTCCTTCACAGGTTTTAGCTGCAAATATTTATTATTGAGTCTTCAAAACTTTGTAATGTTTTTTTTTCTTCTGTGCAGATTTATGAATCTTGCAATTATCATTTGCTATTTTTGCCTCACAAAAACTATGAAATAGTTGGTGAATGTTAAAAACCTTTATTCTATTTACAAGAAAGGTTGGTCATTGCTGTGCCTTAATGATTAATAGGTGTTGTCAATCATGCTACAGGATAAGTGCAGCCATTAACTAAGTGATGCATTTTCTTAGATCTCTGGAGATCAAGTAAGTCCACTGTTAAATGCTTTGTTCTGAAAAGACTTCAGCTGTGTTATATATTTTATTGATCATAAACTTGCAAGTTACCATGGTTTTCGATTACACTTTACATCTACCTTAATTCTTTAAGTTGCCACTATTTACAGAAAACCAGAAATCAGCTACTACAAAGAACATTTAGACACAGAAACTGACACGCCGCATTAAACACAAACAAACCTGAAGAGAGTTTCTGATATTAACAAGCAATTTTCCGAAATGAGTCATGTCTCCTCTTACGATGTCACAGAAAAATCCAAATGTTATTTGAAAACTAACATCATCACTTTAAAAGTAAAATCCTATATGCTACCATGCAGGTTGAAGTTGAAGGTAGTTATTTACTTTATCGGGCTTTTCTGACATTTCTTTAGGTCTGACTATAAAATTTGGTTTGTGATTGATGTACATCGTAAAGCTAACTTGGTCACTAATCTTCTGTCTCCATTTCCACAGGTTCATGCTCTAGTTGCTGACACTACCTGCGGTAGTTTTGTTTAATTAAACAGTTGAGCTTTCACACTGGTTGTCTGGTTTGAATTCTGGGTCCATATGTTCTGATCATCACACTTGCAGCACATTTATGTTAAACACTAGAGCACAAACCGTAAACGTTTATAAAATGTTGCTCTATAGAAAATGGACCTTTCAATGTATACAACATGTTGCAGTCTACAACCAACATCTGGGAACCATGAAAACATTTTTTACATGGGTAATGGCCCCATTAGTATTGCCCTGCAATTGATTGGATTGTAGAAACCATATATAGTCCTATGCAACCAAATAATTCATCAATGATTTTAAATCTTATTAGAGCCTGTGCTCTTTCTGATCTGGTAAAAACAGATTATCTGATCATGTTCACACAGCAGGCTGTTTGTCTTCAAACACAAAAACAAACTAAATGTCATTTCCTTAGCTCTTTATATTCATAAACACGGAATACACTGATCCCATTGAGATGCTCACAGATGAATTCTGGGAATCTTTTTTGTTTCCTGGAATCTGCAGTGTTTCAGTTGGTTAGTTGGAGCAGAGTTAACAAAAAGCCTTTTAGGGGAACGAGCAACTTAATTAGCTCATAAAAACAAACCATCCCAGAGTGGCAGCCGCTCCACTGCACTTATTATTAATGCATTTGTTATTAATAAAAGAGACAACTAGTGGGAAAAAGGTTCTAAACTACAGAGGTGTCCTTTAGCAGTCATAATATTACTACAGCATCAACAGCAGGGACATTTTTTTCGCTATTTCAGCTCCTCTGTGGAAGGTGTTTTTATGAATTAGACAGACCGGGTTTTAGAGTTTATACTGTAGAAAAGTATTACAGAAACTATTATATTTATATAATATAATATATCCATCTATAGTCTAAACCCACTTATCCTTGAAGAGTCACACAGGTGCCGCGACTCATCTCCAGTGGTCACTGGGCCGGAGCCATGGTACTTCCTGAAAAGCTCCACAGTCCGTCAAGCAATAACAGTGATAAGATGGAAACTACAGGTAGAATTTGACCCAAGACTCTCATGCTGCAAAGCAACAGTGCAAACAACAGTCCAAGATCTTAAAAGAATTAGTAATCTTTGGTCTAATATTTAGTTTGAAACTGGATGTGATTAGTTGACTCATCTCTGTGGTGATAATATGAGGACATGACTGATTTTAGCGTCAATCAAGTCACACCATCAGATTTATCATTATTAGAGAAGTGTAAAATTAATTCTACTGTCATAGCTGTCTGCAGATATTATTTATTCTTAAACTTTGCCAAAGATAAAGCACCTACACTCATACTACAGGGTGGAATATCCATCCTGAAACAGTAATTTACAATTCGTTCTTTTCTGATAGCTGCTTCTAACTTTAAAGAGACTAAACTCTTCCATCAAACTTGACACGAATTCTCCAATGTCTTAATTTATTTTTAATGTCAAGCCAGTTTTTTTTTTATATCTTTCTACTGAACTTTGTGATAAAGGAAAAAGCTGTAGACATTTGCTTCATCTGGCATGATAAAAGCTGTCACTCAAAATCCAAGAGATTGAAACTCCTAAGGATACTTCTATATAAAAAAAATATAAACCTTTTTTTTGTCATCTGATTTGATTTACAGTACTTTACTTAAGTATTTTTACCTCTTGAACTTTTGAAATTTTAACAGTAAAATCAACTACATTGTATCTTAATGGGATTTTANGAAATTTTAACAGTAAAATCAACTACATTGTATCTTAATGGGATTTTAAAAAATGCACAAACACAAAATAGCACACAGCTCATGAGGAGTAAAGAGAATAATAATAATACAATATCTATTTAAAAAAGAGTGGTATGGGTGTGTATTTGGCACTCTGAAGTCAAAATTTATCAAAGCTTTTGCAAGTCATTTAGGTATTTCTCTACCATCTTTGATATCAAGTAGGGGTGTAAATCACATCCATCATGGCGATTCGATTCAGTATCGATTTCCTGACCCAGCGATTCGAATATTTTCAATAATCAAGAATACACCACGATTCGATTCGATTCGATTAATCGATTATAATTTTTTTTTTGTTTGTTTTTTTACACCTTACATGCTAAACAAAGTTTCAAGTTTGAAATAAATCAATGAAAGCTATAATATCGTTTTTGTTTTATCATTTTTTGTTTTGTTTTAGAAACAACAGCAAATAACAGAAGTAGAAAAGTTGCATCAAAAAATACTGCACATAATCAGTGCAATGAGTGCAATGAAATACCTCGGCTCCAGACGTCCCGCCCCCTTGAGAGACGCTCTGCTGCACCTCTCCCAAATTGTACCTGCCTGCAAACAGTGCCACAGACAGGAGGCCAGCTTGTTTTGTTTTTATGACCGAAATTGCGGAAAACAACTCATGAGGTTTGACCAGCTAGAAGAGCGAGGTGCGCGAGAACACTGGGACCCTTTTTCCACCTGGACCTCCGCTCTTTTTGGCCCTCATGTCCCTCCGTCGTCGGACTAAACTCGCCCCCACTTCCTCGCCGCCTCGGTCGTATCTAGACCCACAGTCTGTAGCACAGACCATGCTTCAATATTGGGCATAATTAAAAAATGTCTGTGTCAAGCTTACTGCAACACACTGCTGCAGGAGTATAACCAAGAAGCGAGGTGGGAGGGCAAAATAGATTAAACGCCACCGCAGCATGGGAGGGAGAATTACGCCCAGGAGCAAATGGATAAAAATAGACCGGAGAAAAAAAAAAAACATGAATCGATTCTCTTGCGGACGTGTCTATGCATCGAATCGTCGGCTG
This sequence comes from Cyprinodon variegatus, assembly GCF_000732505.1. Taxonomy (NCBI): domain Eukaryota; kingdom Metazoa; phylum Chordata; class Actinopteri; order Cyprinodontiformes; family Cyprinodontidae; genus Cyprinodon; species Cyprinodon variegatus. The sequence goes on from NW_015151770.1 coordinate 127,751, forward strand.
TTGGATCATTGCATCGATACAAAACGATTATTATTTACACCCCTAATATCAAGCATTTTACAGAGACTATTCAATCAGATCATACAGTCAGATTGGTTTGTCAGACAACATCAACAGAAACAGGCAAGCAGTTCTGTCATGAAGTTATGGTGAAGCATGCTACGGTGACAACAGTTCCAACTGAGAAGTAAACGACAAAATAAGCTGCAAAACCGTGAAGCAAACTCAAAAACAAGCAAGCACAAAAAACAAATGCAACAGAAAAAATGCTGCAAACAAAAAGGAAACAAGCTGCAAACGGATGAAAACATGCATCAAATGGCAAAACGAGCCGATAAATACATGTATCATGTCAGGCACAAAAGGGAAGTTCTCTCGACCAATAGAGGGAGTCAAAAAAAGAACAAACCATATGGTTGTTCTATATCAGACCACAAGGTCTGATATAAAAGTCAAACTTTAGAGCAAGGAAGAAAAAGGTGGTTTGTTATCTTTAATTTCATTTTCAAAGACATAGTCTTACTGAATTTGAAAATAACAGTATGGTTATTTTGCGTCCGGAATACTTCTGTTTTGGGTAGTTTGCTCTTGTTTTTACTATTTGCATAATTTTCTTTCTATTTCAGGATATTAGTTTAGCATGCAGCAATTTGTTTGTAGTTGCAGCATTTTTTCTTTGCATTTGTTTCGTTGATAGAAAGTTTTTGCTTCTATTTCAGTGAATGCAGATTTTTTTTTCTTGTAGTGTCTTTCTGTCAGATTTTTTTGTGTGTGTGTGTGTGTTTGCACATTTTGAAGTTTGCATCACACGGGTTTTTGCAGCTGGTGTCGTCGTGTGCTGTGTAGTTTTCATCTATCAGCAACCGCAGAAAGCTAGACAGAATTTCCCTGCAGTCCTCGCAAACTATATTAGTGATGGGAACCATATTTTCCATGACTAATATAACATTTAGTGAGGTGAATCACTAGAATCAGTTCACATTGTTGAATGACTAAGTTCATGCAATTAGTTTTGGTTTTACAATAAAAATGGGCATTAGGCATGACTTAAGTTTGATTTAGTGTTTTATTTACAGACCTTTAACTGCATTTTCTGCTCACTTACATTTAAATTAGGAATGAAGCATAGTCTTAATGGCATTAAGTGTGCTAATCAATGAACATTAACAGCCATTTATGCTCCCTAGCAGCTAAAAAAGGCAATAAAGACCAACTTTTTATGCTGCTACCTTACCTTATTCTGAAGTTCTGGTGAATGAAAAGTATAACTTTACTATGATTTTCGGTTAAAAAAATGTTATTGCTTGTTAAAAAGATACATTCTCAGATGTGCTTATAAAAAGCTTTTCACACGAGTTATTGAAATATCACTCTGTCCTTTTATTAGTGTATTTAAAAACAGCAAACTCACAGTTTAAATTGTGCACTACATGGGCGTAACTTGTTTAAGCCACTGCAAAGCCATACAGCATGAGTGAATCCGCCTTTGGTTCATACACAATGCAAGTGAGGAAATCGGGGGCACGAATCTTGTCTCTAAACTATCTGCTCGGCAAGCAAGGAATGTTGTCTCAGTCAGATTTGCACACTGTGTGGATAAGTGAACCATCTGATTTGTACAGTAGCAGAGTGGGTAAACCAATTACTTGCAGGATCATTTCTTGGCAGTATTTCTCTATGCTGGGTAGGTTAGTTTTGCAAAGCTTACTTTCACTTTAGTTTTGCCAGTAGATCGGTGGGATTACAGACTAACATTGGTTGTCAGCCTGGAGTAACTGATGTTGTCACAGAACCTAGAAGTTCCCTTCTGACCAGTTGTCTCTCATTTAAAAGAAACTTAGTAAATAACAAATGAGTAAATGACATTGATTCGATTCAGTTTGTTCACTCAAATGCTTCTTTCATTTGAATGACCGTTTGAGACCAACCCGACAATAAATAGTATGCAAGAGAGAGGCAAGATGTGTGAAGGGCGACAGTGGCGTTGGATGTAGGGCCCGGAAATCGAAGGATTGACGGTTCAAGCTCCGGCTCCAACTTTCATTGTCGTTGTGTCCTTGGGCAAGAAACTCCACCTGCCTTGTCTACTGATGGTGGTCAGAAGGCCCGGTGGCGCCAGTGTACGGCAGCCCCGCTTCTATCAGTGAGCCCCAGGGCAGCTGTGGCTACAATGTAGCTTGCCACCATCAGTGTGTGTGTGAATGGGTGAATGAATGTAGTGCAAAGCGCTTTGGTCAAGTTACCTGACTTGAAAAAAGGCACTATATAAGTATATGCCATTTACCATTTACCAAGATACCAAGCGACCTAAATCAGGGGAAATGAGCAAAAAATTTACCACTTTCATGTTACCCATAAATGCTCCTTAATATACCTCAGATGTCTTCATGGCACAGCTGAATGCATACTGAGAGTAAAATACAAGCAGATATGTAGACTCAATTTACTAGATATATTAATTTCTGAAGGTAGTTGGTTTTACTGGCTTTAGTGGTGTCAGAGTAAGAAGGACACATTTTTCTTTGAAAAAGAAAGCCCTCTTTCCCCTTTAAAGCTATCCACTTCCACATTTTATTACTGGTCTTTCTTAAGCTCTCTGTTTTTTATTGTCACCTGAGAACATGTTAAGAATTTTCAAGTGTATGAATATGTTTGTACATCATCTTTCAGTACATCTTCTTTGCAACTATTTAAAGAAGTGGCACCTGCACTATGTTACATAATGTATCATCACAAGGTTGGGCATGGTTGAAATGTTTTTAAGTGTTATGAACTGTAATGTTCAGGTTTTCATAAGCACAAATCGTTATTGAAATGCCTCTCTGTTGATTTTCTTGAATATGGCAATAATGTGGCAATCATTTCAAAACCTCCCATTCCCTGGCCCTCCCACACAGTGCTGAAAATTAAATCAATGAAATGCAAATACACTTGGATCCTGGTTTGTTCTACAGTTATCCGTCCTGCATCCACACCTTTGTGTCACATTTGACCCACTTCATAATTATTCCTATCAGCAGTTAAGCGTTATTGCTACAGGGGCTGAACAGATCTGCACAGATCCTCTGTCATGGATGGCTAAAAAGTGGTAAGGTGATGTTGGGCAGACTGCCCTCCTAATTCCCTACTGCAACCTTCCTCCAATTGAATTGGATTGCTCCAGAGGGAGCTGTTAAGCCCATCCACTCTATGATTCCCCTCTGGTGGTTAAAGGCCCAATGGGGATGTTTTAGGATGGGGAGACGTACCGCTTCCATTTTTTTCCTGCAGGTAATCGATGGCAGACTGAGGGTTACAGCTAATGTGATTTATGTGTCCTATTTCCGCTGTTATGCTTCATGTACAAATTGTCTGTGCTGATGTTAATTCTCCACTCTTTTCACAACTTGCTGACATTGAATCTAAAGCTGCCACAGCAGAGCAGCTCTTCCATATATTTATCTGGG
>NW_015151770.1:131206-151332 GCF_000732505.1 Cyprinodon variegatus
GATTATCTATGTAAGTGTAGATCAGGAGGTTTCTTTGCAGTCTAAACACAAGGCACATCCGATAAACTCATCCACTGGTACATGCTTCTATAATTGTGCCCAACTACCTGCAGCAATTACATGCATTTTAATATCTCCTCCCAGTGCTACAGAAGCATTAAGGGAAATAACATGGCTTGTTTAAAAAAATAAAACCGTGTTGGAATTTAGTACAACACCATAAACCTTTAGCAAACAGGTTTGCTAGATCATGTTGCATAATAGACAGTAAGGTCACCTTGATGAGAACCTTAAAGACACCACCATATAAAAAGATGAAGCAGGCTAAAGATGAAGTCTACTGTGTCTTGGTTTGGTAATTTGTCACAGATTTTACTGTGTTTACCAGTAACCTGTTCTTGTCACTTCCAATTAGCTATTTAATACCACCATAATTCCTTTCTCTCCGCTTTCCTCTGTCTTACTTATTGACCTGATTTTCAACTGTCACTTCCTTTTTTATAGCTCAGCATTGCAAAAGTTGTTTCATTTAGCATGAAAGCTACATTTCTGCAGGCAGTTTGCAAAAATGCAATCTTCACCTCACATTTGGTCTAACAACAACCATTAAATATAGTCTATTTTATTATGATTTAATTTGAACATGTAACAATGAGCCATTGTTACCTGTATATTGGCTAAAGTAGCAGTTAAACACAGCGTCTGGTTTTCGACATTGGTTTATTTTTGTTGTTTTGGGTCAAGTGGCTTTGTTTGGGGTATGGTTCTTTGGTTGGCCACATCTTGTTTTCATTTTTGTATTATCATCTTCATTATCATTGTTTTAACTCTTCATAAAAGGAAAATGTAAGGATTAAAGAGTCAAAATATCAAAACTCATTATGAAATACTCACCTCTGCTGTTTCACTCTCCAAGCAGGTGTTTAAATGATTGCACCATTGGATAATTGAAGGGGGGAGGTTGATCTCATGTATGCTGTTTTCTATATTGAGTTTCAGTATTTGTTTGGGTTGAATTGAAATATCTGTTTTCTGTATTTATTGGTAAAAGTATTTCTTAATTAGCTGTTAATTTAAAACACATTTTCTTGTTATTGCGCAGCTGAACATCTTTTTAAAATGGTTTCTTCCTATTTAGTTCCATCTCTATATAAGAAACATGCCATTGTTCTTGTGGTTGGTGTGGTTTGGTCCTGCACCAGAAACAATTAAAGATTTGTTAGCTGAAAACTCTTGTGCATGTACTTCTTTACTTCTTTCAACTGGTGTGGGTCCCACCTCCAAGACTGCTTGGCCTCCTGACAAGCATGGGACATTACATTAAGTAGTACATCATTGTAAAATAAAACGGGAAAATATTTATGACATAATTTTAAGGTCTTTTGTATTTTTGCTTTTAGTCCACATTACTGCAACACAACTGAATAAAATTAAGTGCAATCTACTGACTTGAGAAATCCTGTAAACAGTAGTAATTAGCATGCAGTGTGTGATTCATTCTCAGTATAAATGCAACTGTTCTGTGAAGGCCTCAGGGGTTTGCTCAAGAACATGAGAGAACAAACAGCATCATTAAAGACCACACAGCAGACAGATCGGGGGGAAAGTTGTGGGTTAAAATTAAACTGGGTAGATTATAGTGGACACAGCAGCTATCGTACTTTCTTTAGTTATATCAGACTAAAATCTATCTTGTTTACATGCAGACATAACTGTCTATATGAAAGCGTAGTCATGTGTCAGATGACCTATATCTGAATCTCAATTAAGAATCTGTGTTAATACTCAGTGATTACTGACGCTCCTGATCTAAAACGTTTGAACTAAAAATAACAATAATAATAATAAAAACTATTTCTAAGTATGCAAATCATCGATTTAGAAAATGTAAGCGTAACATCCTGGAGAAGTTCAAAAAGTGTCAAGAAAATAGCTTAAAAAATAAATGATGAATAACAGTTGTAAAAGAGATTCAGTATAAAAATCCTAAATAACTGTCAATGTTATTATGGGGTAAAAAAAATCACATACTCAAGTCTCAGTTATATTGTTTCTGTTGTAGTGGACTGCACGTTCTGCATTCACGAAAAAAAAAAAGCAATCTGTGACAGGCTGGCTGTTGATCAAATAAGTCATGTTTTTTCTTGTTTCATGAAACTGCTGTTGAAAATGTTGACCTTTGTTTTGGTTTTCTGACCTTGAGGTTAGTTTTGTGCATACTTGTGTATGTATGTATACCCTTGTATTACGTATTAATATTTTCGGTCTGTTCTTTGTGTTATTAGTATTCTGGTTTTGCTTTGTTTTTTCATCATCATCATGGTTTTCCTCTGTTGATTTTATGTCACGCCAGCTCGCCTTCCTCAGCTATTTCTGATCCCTCCTCCATCACAGCTTTAGTCTGTTGTAATCACTCATCTGTCTTCACCTCAGTAATTACCACTCCTTCTGTTTTCCATTCATTCCTCATCAGGTCTCCCTGTTACCCACTTAATGTCACTCTGATCAGGGTTTTGGCTTTTGTTCTTGCTACGTTTTCAGAGTTCTGTAAGTCAACGCTAAGTACAAGGAAATTCCTCTTCTTCTTTTTGGATTATGGTCTTAAAAAACAAACAAAAAAAAAATTTAACAAATGCATTTACTTTAGTGGTTTGATTGATCTTGTTGTTTAAAATATTTTCTTTTTTTAAACATAACATTTTCTTACTCTGCCTTTTTTATGAAGTCAACAATATGATAGAGCACGACAGCATTGTGGCCATTCATTTTAAATGATGATCTGGCGACTTGCCCAAGGGGGTTCTTTTCTTCTGATTTGTATTCTGTCTTTGCTTTCTGTATAATCTTTGTTCACATGGCTGGTTTCGTACAACCTTGCTCCTACCTTTTGGAACAAAAGCTTGTCTTTTGGCTTCACAACTTGCTTTCTTAGATAGTGTTCTGCTAAATTTATCTGATAACTGTAAACACGGGGTACAAAATGGATTAGAAGAATAGGCAACTGAATAACAGTAGGCAATAGAAGGAACTGTTTTAAGATGTTACTACTCTGTTATTTCAGAGGCAGGGGGGTATTACTTTTCATGTACTGAAAGATTTTGTTGAATGGGTTTCTTAAGCAGGGCTGTGGTATAGCCCACTGTGTTGAATTTTGCTCTGTAATGTATTTTCAAACAAGATAGGAATTTGTGTTTCTAAAGCTTTTGCTCTTGGTTGTCAAGGGAACATTACTGAGTATGGTGTGTGATACTCTCTGAAAAACCTCAGATATTTGCATAAATAAAAGATCCCCATCAGACCTGAAACTAAACTACTTTAATATCTGATTTCTGCTGTTTATTTGTGTGCCTGAAACTGGACAAAAAAACTTTACCCCTATCAAAAAGCTAAGAACAAGGCATAGTGATTATTATAGACAAAAAAGAATGAAAACAACAGACAGTTGTTCAGGACAAATTTGTTGGTAGTCTTTATTTCTGATCTTGGTTTCATTAAAACAACAAAAATAAACAAACAAAACATAAAACACTATGACATCTCTTGAAACTATCTCTTATTCCTCAGTTGAAACAATTCGGGGTCCATTATTGATTACGGCTTCAATGGCGATTCATTTAATTGATCATTACCAACCAACTTCTTTGACAAAAAAATGCATTTATCATGATTAACATAAAAGCTAACATAAATATTGAACTGATTGTGACCAATGACAACCAAAGAGAAATGTAGAAAATGGCATGGCAAAACAGGTGCAAGCAATCAGGTTGAGATGGGGAACAGCTGTGACCATGAATCTTTCAAAGATGATTCAAAATCTCTGAAGTTCTCAAGAAGTTAAACCAGAAACTGCAGAATCAATCAAAATGGAAACAACCAGAGAGAAAGGAAATTGATAAATCAGAGACATAGGCACCTCTAAACAAACACCCTAGGATTATAAGAGAAACTGCAGTTTGCCTTTCTTTCTGTTTATATTTGACTCTATAAACCGAAATCAAATACCAGTGCATTTAAAGCTAAAAGCGTAGTGTTTTCCTTATTTGTAATTTAATTTTAGCACCTTTGCCTTTTAAAGGCATCAGATGCTGTCAGAAAAAAATTGTGACCAAATGGCTTCATTACAGAGGAATACAGTAGATATTTCAGGTTAAAGATATCCAAACCTGGGAACATTTCAGTGCGGTTTAGAGCACAGCACAACTACCAAGACATGTATAAGAGGTGCGCAATAGTGCAAAACAAACAAACCAAAAAATCAACTAAATGTTTTTGATCAGGTATGCTATGTAAGGATATTTTTCTTGAATTTTTCTCTTTATTTTTCTGCCTTTTTTTATATAAACGTTTGGGCCTGATCTTTAAAGATTGTAAATAAAGGGTGCTAGTTTTTTTTTTTTTTTTGCACTTGCAATTAGTGGCATGTTGCAGGTGGGTTTGCAGGAACAAATGTTAAGAGGTGCAAAATGGCTCGGTTCCATCCTATTAAAGTGAGCTGATTAAATGTGCAGCAGAGAATTTCAAGTCCCATCATGACAATTTTAACATATCTGATATTGACCCGATAAAGGATTATCTAAAAAACAAACAAAAAGAAAATGCTAAAAGTAAACATGTCAGGGTTTGGTTGTGGTTTTTGGGGACCCAAATGCAGAGGAGGCATAGGTCAGTTCTCGCAGTTTTATTTAATGGTAACAGTTAACAGAGTTAGGAATACAAAATCCAACTTAAAATGTAACACAAACCAGAATCATGGAGATATCAGGGGAAAACAATCATGAGAAGCCAGGGTAAGATGAGGAAAGACGAGGTAAGACAAAGAACCAGCACTGAGGAACTGCACAAGGAGAGTATTTATGGAAGACAGAACAAAGAGAGGACTAACGAGCTGATTGGGAGCAGGTGGGAAGAGAGGAGTCTAGAAAGGAGCTAGGGAAAAGGAGACCAACACAAGAGGGCAACAAATAAAAACCTAGGAACTCAAATATATCCAGAAAACACAGCAAAATAAAACTACAAACCATGGAGCAAAGTAAATCTGAATAATAAAGAGAAAACTTAACAGAACCAGGACTGTGACAAAACAACAAAGAGAGCAAGAGAAAGAGAGATAACTGCCAATGTAATCATGATGTTTAAAATAAATAATACAATTTTGAAAAATTCTAATGATAGACAAGCTTGGATCATCTAAATGGTTAGAAAACAGGAATTTTTAATCAAGAGGTTATCATACTCTATTGTACATAACAAAACAGTGAATAAAGGATTTGTATCTCTGCAAGACTGAAGTCAGATGGAGAAACCATTAAGATCACAGCTCTACTCCACCAAGGAACAGACAAGCCATCCCCTCATTTGAATTTCCAGTGCATAGCTTGCTCCATCATCATCAGGTAGTAGGTTAGTGTCCCGTTCAAGGACAGGTGGCTGTTAAGGGGTGTGCTGCTCTGTCTAGAAAATCATACCTGTGACCTATCATTATACAACGATTCATTTATCTAACCACCCCTTCTCAGTGCTGCCACAACCCTTAAACACCGCTTGGCATTAATGCCAGGTCTAGTATGTGGGTTTATAATGACAGCTGAAATATATTAAGAACTGCAGCAGGAAGAACACTGATTTTAGTTTCCCAAGAAGAATAAATTCCATTACTCCACTTGTCATGGTTAAATAATGGTCAATAAATCCAAAGGAAACAGTAAATGAGAACGCAAGGAAAGGCCAATAGCTTTCCACTTGACTTTATTTCTCATACATGAAGCATCCTTATGCCTGAAATGAAAAAAAAAAAAGATCAGATAAAGGTTGTAAACCATCATGACGCCAGCTGTCAGCTGACCCACAGCTGGCAGTCATATCCATTCATAGCGGTGAGAGGGGAAAAAAGCAGAGATTGACTGCGATTATCTTCAGTTGTCATTACACAGTTGGATGAAAAGTGCAGCCGCACACAGCATAGAAAACCAATATTTTTGACTTGTCAATTACCACAATTCATGAGGCAGCAAGTGAATGTCTTAATAGTGTAGTGATGGAAGCAGTATTGTTCCTCTATGAGAGGATAATCCCTAATTGGCCCAGCTGGGTAAACAGAAGTATCTATGTTAGAATACTCCATCTCAAAGTAGATACACCAACTTTCTCTTACTTCTTTAAGATTGAAATGAAAAGAAAACCAATGCAACATTATACACAATTTTTCATAATAATAAAAAAATAATAATCAGTACTAATAAATAAAAGAATAATAGATAAAAAAAATTGTTTAGGGAGTTTTTAAGGCAGGGAATACATTTGTCACGATTAGGCTATGGTTAGTTGACCCAAAAGCAGAGGCAGGCAGGCAGAGGTGAATTTATGGTAGATTTAATGAAGAGTAACAAACAAAACAAGAAACCAGGAATCCAAAATTCAAAACATAAGAAAAATAAGTAGAAAAAAAAAAAACAGAAAACCATGGAGACATCAGGGAATCAAAAACTCAAGGAGGAAGGCTCAGAGAGATGAAGTTGGACGGTGTATGATGAGGACCCAGCAAAGAGGAACTGAAGATAGGAGGTTTTTTAAGCAGCCTGAGACAAAAAAAAAAGGGCTAATGAATAAACTGGGAGCAGGTGTGCACAGAACAAGAGAGGGAAGGAGCTAGGGAAGAAGGAGAACATAAGAGGGCAGCAGAGAGCAACAAAAAGAAACCCGGAAGACCGGAAATAACAACAAAATAATTAAATTACTAGGACTATTAAACATGGAGAAAAGAAAACTAAACACTCAAAAGAAAACATAACAGAACCCAGACTAGGATAGAAACCAAAGAACACAGCAAACTAAAAATAAAACCACTAACACTAGAAAACAAGGGGTAAAGCAAGACTGAACACTAAAAAGAAAAATATAACAGAACCAAGACTAAGACAGTATCTCAGAAAAGAATCAAAGAATTAAATTAACTAAGAATTAACCTACTAAAACCAGAAAACAAGGAGCAAAGCACAACTGGATACTCAAAAGAAAAACATAACAGAAACCTGACAACATTAAAAAAATTGAAAAAAGATTTGTGTGCATACTTTTTTCACCTTGTCAGTTCTTGAGTTCCATAGTATCTGTCTGATACTCTTAAAGAAAATTTAGATAACCTAATTGCCATCAGGAGCCACCAACAGTACACATACTACATTTGTATCTCACAAACATTCATTGGGGAGTAACAGTGAACAAACACCATCAAGAAAACCAAAGGAAATGCAGAAAAAGTATAGAAAAACACCTAATCTACCATGACACGGCCATATTTAAACTGAAAGGGTGAACAAGAAGCATCTCCAGACCTCCTGCGTTACACTGATGCACAGTCTACTGTGTATATAGTATATCGCTCTATACTATATATTGTATATACTATATTGTATTATTTATATTTTATATAGCTATGGATTCTGTATTCTGTAATTTGTCTGCCCCATCAACACCAAGTCAAATTCCTTGTAAGTGCAAACCTATTTGGGAATAAACTTGATCTTATTCTGATTCTAATATACCAGAGAAGCAGCCAAAAATGTTAACTCTGGGGGAGCTTCAAAGGAAAATCAGCTCAGGTGGAGTAATCAGTTTTTAAGGCAACTACTAGTTGTTGTATCCAACTCCAGGTGTCTGCACTTTATAAAAAAAAAGAAAAAAAAAGGCAAAAAGAATGTCATAAGAAGTGCCTCAGCAATGTTCCACAAGCCATATAGAAGACAATTTATTTGGAGGGAGGTCTCACATAAGCAGCGTCATGTTCAGGGCTGGAACTAAAAGCAAGAAAAGAGAGCTGATCTGTGTACACAGAAACAAAATAGGTTATTGAAGGGCATCATTTCTTAAATTCCTATTGTCATCCACCATCACATGAAGCTGTCCAGTACCACACTACAGTAACTGAAGGAAAATATGATGAGCAAACTGTTTTTTAATAGCAAAACTTACATACAGGCACAACTTCTGTCACTTACTGAACGACCCTCCAAAGTATTAGGATATTTCCTTAGATATCAAAGACTGTCTTAGATGTGGTGGTCAGATGACAATTGAAAATCATCTTTCATACAAAGCACTGGAAATTGACACATCAGTTTAAAGGCTCTCCTGTGAGAGAATCCAAGCTCTTGCTGTACGCTTTGAAGTTTTGATGCACAAAGTAGACTTTCATCTCAAGCACAAAGATGTAGAGACAGAGGATCATGGCGTAGCCTCATTTAGCAGTCTGCACCTCAGCGCCCACCCACACCACCTTGTACCACAGCATGATCAACAAGCAGATGTCTGTTACTGAGTTAAACTATGTTAGTGCTGGGCAATGAATACACATTTTTATTACAATTAATCACATTACTATACACATAATAAAAAAAATGGATTTAAAAGTGTACTGTTGAGGTACTGTTCTATAAAAAAAAAAGTCCAATAACGTATGCAAGTATTATTACTAAAGCAATACCTTTGTATTTCTCCTTACTGAAGTGATGATTGATACCTCGCCTGTTCTAGTTGTACAGCCTACAGTATTTGTATTTTAGGGTGACCATGTTTGGATTTGCCAAAAGAAGATATTTGACCTGCTTACAGCTTTAAGTTATGACAGTTATCTCCTTATAGTTTGCTTTGGGTTTGCTGACTTAGCTGGCACGCTATGGTCAGATTTACTGACTGTTTTTTTTTTAAATCTGTTTTTGCTGTGCCATTCCTCAAAATGTCATGATTTCAATCCATTCTCTCAATATTCAGATTGAAATCCAATTGAGAACATTTGGCAAGGCTTCGCTCCCAATAGATGCTGTCCATCTAATCTTAAAAAAAAGGAATCTAGAGAAATTTAAGTCTATATACTGATTCCGGAGATACTTCTGCAAGGCACTGTACCACCTTTCCATCTGTTATGTCTGACAGAATTTTTGTCCTATCTAATCCCATTGCAATGCATTCTTTAGTTACCGTAATTTTTTTACGTTTTTATCTTGTCTTTATTTTCTCACCCTCCACTGCCTTCACATCTGTACCACCCCCCTTTCATCTGTGGTTTTGGGCTCCACCTCAGTGTCCTGATTCACTGCACTGTTAGCGGATCAATAGAGAGGCTCTCTGTCAGGAGTATCCAGGGTCACCCCCCTCACCTCTGCACTCAAAGCCACAGCCTCCTGAGAATGTGGATTTCTGCATTCCGTTGCCCTTTGAATTAGTCTAAATCTCAGTACCTTCTGAGTGAAAGAGAAAAAACTGCATAGTAGTGTAATGACTTTTTTAAAGAGTTGAGAAAGCACAGTTTTCTGACTAAAATGAGATTGGCAAAGAATAAGGATATCAGTACTAAGCATAATGTGTCAAATAAGATGAGTAAAAAACTGGGTGAGAGAGAAGTTGTGCATTCAGCTACTCCCGTCTCATCCCGCCTCTCTCCACCCCCTGGAAAAGTCTCTCTCTCTCTCTCTCTACCTCTTTTCTCTCCATCTCTCTTCTCTGCAGCTGTGCTCTGCTAAGCGTCACCTCCACACAGCAAGTGCCTTTACTTCAGCAGAGGAGAGAGGAAGAAGAGGAAGGTGGCTACGGGCTCCAGAGCAAAAGAAACATCAGGAGTGTGTCTGCACACGGCAGAGGAGTGACTCTCATACAGCAGGGCTAAGGAGCGCACAGAGACAGGAAAGAGGCAGCTGTAGTGGAGTAACGCTGCACCGATGGTGCCGACTGAAGGCAGGGGAATCCACTGACACTGTTGATCCTGGTGGCTCTGGCAAAAAGCTGTTTAAGAAGGAGACAGAGAAACGGGAACAGCAGACAGGAACCCTCCAAGGATGCATCATTTTATATCGCAAATCCAAGCGTGGCGACAGCAGAAACACACTCAGAGAAATACACACTCAAACACCAGAGTGAAAAAAGGACAGTCAGATACCCACTGCATTTAAAACAAAACTACAACTCTTCAGTTTCTTCTGCCCTAACCAAGGAAAAAGGAACAGTTCTTATCCTATTCTCCATGGATGACGGATAATAACTTGGAAGAAGAAATTTCTCCTTTGAACAGAAATTATTTGCAAATTTTATCACTTTTTTTTTTCTTTGAAGTTGGGCCTTTAAATTGTCTGTGTATTACACAGAATGTCATGACTTCTTAGTTACAGAAATGGAGTGCTGTCTTGGTGACCATTAAGATGCTTCCTCCTGTGTTTGAGTAAAAAGTGGATTATTACAGCAGTATTTTGGGATTTCTCTTTTCTATCATAAAGAAAAACATGAAACTGATGTCAATCTGCTGGATTTATATCTGAGAGAGAAGAAACAGATCTCAGACAATTTCTCTTTTCCTTTCTTGTGGATTACCTATGGTGTTTCTGATCAGCAAGCACAGTCTCATGGATGATCGCTTGCTGCCAGTTATTAGGATAAAGTACAAAAAGGGACACAAGTGAGTATTGAGGTGGATTTTCTTACCTATATATTTAAGCATGAGTAGAAATCATGAATTGTTTTAGTGAAACCAGAACGATGCAGTGTTTGTCTAATCCAATAAAACAAATTGTAACCGACTGATTGAACAGTTATGTTCAATGAATGGTGATTAACTCGTAAAAGATAGATACTTCTTGACATTTATTAATTCCTTTGACAAGTGATACTGCATGTTTACACACCATTTACCAATGAGCATCATTTACTAAATGAGGGGTGCTGTCTACCCGGCAGGTGTCTTGGGCACAAACAGAGATTGATTGAAGTGATCTGTGTGAATCCAATTAATGCATCCTGGATTCTTTCCAAAACAGAAGCAATGGAGGGGAAAGCCAACATCTAGTATCTGGATAAACTGAGGAACCTCTACACTCCCCAGTCAGCCAGTCTCCTCCTTTTCCCAACCCCTACATTCCAGGCAAGGATGGTACCCCCACCCCCCACTAACAAACCCCATGTCTGCCTTTCCACCATTCTTATCATGAGCAGCATGGCACTGATTGATGCCTACCTGGTGGAGCAGAACCATGGACCCCGCAAGATTGGCATCTGCATCATGGTGATGGTGGGGGACATCTGCTTCTTGATCGTGTTGCGTTATGTGGCTGTGTGGGTGGGAGCTGAGGTACGGACTGCAAAACGAGGCTATGCCATGATCCTCTGGTTCCTCTATATTTTTGTGCTTGAGATCAAGGTCTATTTTGTGTATCAAAACTACAAAGCGGACAGGAAAAGCTTGGACGCTCTCGCAAGGAAAGCCTTGACATTGCTCTTATCCATTTGCATCCCAGTGCTGTTTGTTGTGCTGGTGGCGATTGACCACATGGAGTACGTCCGAGCCTTCAAGAAACGGGAGGAGATTCGGAATCGACTTTTCTGGGTAGTGGTTGACTTGCTGGACATACTGGACATCCAAGCTAACTTATGGGAGCCTCAGAAGAAAGGGCTTCCCCTGTGGGCAGAGGGACTCATGTTTTTCTACTGCTACATCCTGCTCCTTGTGCTGCCTTGTGTGTCTTTAAGTGAAATCAGCATGCAGGGCATAAACATCGTCCCCCACAAGATGCTCCTGTATCCCATCCTCAGCCTGGTCACTATTAACATTATCACACTTTTTATCCGTGGAGGAAATATGTTTCTGTACAGGGATGCAAGAGTATCTGGGATCCTAATCGGAAAGAACATATTGGCCATCATCCTAAAGACCTGCAGCTTTGTACAGTACAGAAGACAGTTGCAGAATGCTCCTCCTGCCTTTGGAGTGGAAATGCAGAAAAATTCTGTGGCACATCCCCGTCCTGCACCTACTCCACCTCAAGTAATCATGCAGGACCAGACACCTTTACCTGAAGTGACAACCTGTGAACATACATGACATAATGAGCGGCTGGACTATAAAAAATGTCAATATGAGTAAATGCGGCTCTCAGACCTGAGAAAGAGCCGTTTTCTCATCTTTTAGGTTGTTTCAACACACAGGAGATTATGATCCCTGTTGTTAATGGCACATAGGACCCTGCAGACTTTTCGCACTGTCGTTAGAGCCGCATTACTGATGACTCTCTAAAAGCATTTCCCATGGTGAATTTAATTGCCACTGTATTTTTTCTATATGTACAAAGGAGAAAAAGGCATCTCCTGCAAAAAAATAGAGTATATTTTTGAATTGTGTGTGTTGCATTTCAATATAAAACCTCTGTGTGCTGTGATGTGCATTTCTGTTTCTCAGTTGTTTCCTAGTCGAGGGCTTTACCTTGTCAAAGTGAGATGAGAAACCCAATGAGAGAATCAAAGTAATGAGGGTAAAAAATGCCAGTTAAAGCGGTCTGTCTTTTAACAAGTGTGTGTTTTAGCGTGACTCTTTGATCAAATACTGTGTACAAGATGAAGGCTTTCAAGATGGCTGTAAAAGGTTTTGTCATAAAATCATTTAAAAGTTATTGGTCCATTGGGTATGATTCTTTTGTAAAACATTTTTTTTTTTTTTTGTAAATACCAAACAATTGACCAGTGTAAAAGAGAAAAAAAGAGATTCATTTTATTTCAGTTGGGAAATTTACATACACCCCTAAAGGACATGAATGATGAATGTCCTCTATTTTAAACTCACATATGCATGGTATAAAACTAATAGTTGGTTAGATTATCCTTGACAAATAAAATCTAAACCTTTTTTGGCATCAAAACCCTGATGGTAAATACATTATATATTTAATATAATATATTAAATATTTATAAAATATAATAAATATATAATATCTTATATTTTTTATTATTTGGGAAAAAATGTTTCTCACTTAAAATGTATCTCAGCTCATTTAAAATGGTTGATTTGGCTATGCACAATACACATTTTAATATAGTTAGGAAATGTTCTATATTGTTGAGGGCAGGTTTTTTGGCAGGGCATTTCAGAAGCTTCATATTTTGCTCTTTTACACTAACCCTAATTTCAAAACCAGTTTTAATGTGGTATACATTAAAACTGTTCATTGTGCCATTGGAGCACCCTACCTGAAACACAATTGTATTTAGATGGGAGAAAAATGGGCATAAAATTCAGGAATAACCAAGCAATCACCAAAGCTCAAGTCTGGCCTCTTGATCAAATCTAAACATGGATGAAACATGGCAGGTATTGTGACTACTAAACTATTCAATAGTTTTTTGATTTGTCTTTTTGAGAGGTGGTGCATGTTTATTCACAAATTGTGCAGAACAAAGTCATCTTCATGTGCATCTAGCTAATCACATCAACGTCATACTTTGCATCTGTAGAGTTGATATCCTTCTAAATAAAACCTTTAGAAAAGGCATGATACTCATATGCTAACTACGTGCATTACATGTACATTTTTGGAAAACAGCTTTTTGCATGTGATGTCAAGTATTCATCTGCACATGCAGGTCATTTTGCATTCAATTTGGTTTTTATTGGCGGTCATATTTAATTTATAATGTTAAATACAGGAAAAAAATGCAGGTTATCTTAAGCAGTATGGCCTACAGAGTTAACATACTCTTTTCCTTTTAATTTTAAACCTCTGCTTTAAGAATAAAAGTTATGTAGTCTTTTTCTTTTTAATTATCTGCTTTAAAAATAAAAAGTGAACATAGTCTTTTCCTTTTTATTTTAAATCTCTGCTTTAAACAGAGTTAGTTTTAAACAGAGTTACAGTAGTTTCAGAACCCTAGTATCAATAGACTGATTTCAACCCTTGATTTAACATCAGAAATCTTTTTCTTATCTCAAGACTCAATAAAATAGGACTTCAGGAGAATAAATAATGAGCTTAAAAGAACTCATGACTAACTCATATAAGTAGGAACGTTATATTGACCATCAAATTGTGCATAGAGCAGTTAAAAGTTTGACGTTTTTTTATTTGAAACATGGCAATTTCAGAAAAAAATTTTTTTTTGGATAAGAAGTTACTTCAGTTAGCTCACATTTTTTTTTTAGCCCTATCGAAATTGGTGTATTTAAAAAAACTGAAAAAGAAACATTTTTGACACTAAACACACACCATATAATCAACAATCAGATTTTTGCTACTGCCCAAAATTTAAACAAAGTAGTAAGAGGAATGAGAGAAAAAGTGATTGCATAAAAAAAAAATAGTCACATGCTTTTTCACTCATATTAACACCATATTTTGTAAACTAAGTTTTTTTTTTTTTTTTTTTTACATATTCAGATCATCAACAGAGGCACACATGCAATGCTGGGTCAACTTCATACCCCCTTCTGTGTTCAGCTCATTCAAAAGGTGTAAAATAATGGAGACCACAGCATGAACTGGAAGGTACTTTGGAAATATTTTGATGATCCCAAGGCCACAAACAAACTACTTTTAGAATGGATAAAGCAAGGTAACAATTTGGTCCTGAAAAATGTTTTACAAAGCTTGCTGTCAATCATGTTTCTATATTCATGTATTAAGAATGTTGCAAAGCTAGGTTTTTGCCAGAAAATGAAATACTAAATATGCAATGAAGATTTGTTGGATATTCAGGGAGAAAAATCTATGAAGTATGTTGATAGCTTCTGATTGGTTAATTGTGTGTTATAGGGGACATTTTACAAAGGAAATTTAAAGAGGTTAATATATATCTGCCTAAAAGTTTAATTTTGGCAATGTATGGATAAGACCAAAAAGGAAATACATTTTTATTCTTTTGAAATAAACTTTGTGATTAGAATTTATTTTACATATTTTTCTAACTGTCTTTGCTCTTAAAAAGAACAATTACTGTGCATCATTAGAGAGTCCAAAATAATCTCAAGTTTGTGCTTATCATAAGAGAATGAAACTTTTTTGCAAGTACTGCATTTTAAAAGCTCCTGAGATTCAGAAGTGTTTCTTTCACAGATGGAAATTCTTTTTCTTTTTAGCCGTGTTTATCATATGAAACAAAGCGAGTTATGATGGTAGGACTATTTAGAATAAACTTAATATATTTTCAATCAATCAATCCAGCTAAAGATAATTTTGCCATTTCAGTTGGATTTAACATACAGCCAGGAAAAACACTGCAGGAGGGTAAGTGAATCCTAAATAGCAAAGCCTGTTTAATATCCTCCTGAGGCACCTAGTGACTATCTGAGCTTGTGCTTAGTGGCAACAGTTGTTGGGAGCACTGTGATTCTGTTCTTCACACAAAAGGACAAAATAGATACTTTGGTGATGTGAATCCACAAAAAACAGCCAAGCACACGTCTTGTCTTGATATGACAAATCTTGCTCTTACACAAGCCTCACTCCCACCCACACCACCAGTTGAGTCAGAGCTGAAGTTTCTCCTTATTTGTTTGCCTTCCCTGAATATACTTTCCTCAAAGAAAATCTTTATTGCTCTCTGGCTAAACTGCATGCACAAAAGAAGCAGAGTTCTGGCCAATCGCAAGAAGGCACATATCTTGGACATGAATTTATTTATCTCACCTGTAGCTGTCTGTAATTTTGAGGCACAGTGTTTGTTAAAACCTCGGGAGTGCAGGAGGCGGACCAACATTTCCATCCAAGCAAGGCTGAGCAACAGAAAAGTGGCACCATTTAGTGGCACAAACCAGGCTATCACATAAGGATTGCTGTAGTCAGCAGTACTTGTCGGTGTTGTTGGCTTGTAAAGACACAACATCAGCAATTTAGATACTATAATGCACTGCTGGATTATATTGTTTATACAAAACTGCTGCAATGAAAGGAGAACACGTAATTTAAAAGAGTAATTGTACATTAAAAAAAATTCTAAATATTAAACAGCGTGTTGTTGAAATTATCAGACCTGCAGATTTAAACAGTGCAAGGATTTAAACCCAATGTTTCTTATTTTTAAAACAGCTTTCAAAAGAAAGAACATTTAAAAAGAAAAGGTAAAAAGAAAGAAAATGTACTAATTTACAAAAATTTAACTGTCATCCTTTTAAAATTTTATATCATAATTATGCAATAATTATGATATTGAATTTTTATCATAATTATTAATAATGCATCATTATTCCTGCAGTCCTTTAGCTGTCCCTGTTGTTCAATTAAAAGTACTATTAAAGGTAAAGAAATGTATTTATAGGAGTAGAAACTGAGGCTCAGGGTGTATTTAGTGATTACTTCAGATAAAAAACACAGGGAAATCTTGAAGAGACATTAATTAAGGAATTAAGGTAAAAGCATTGGTTCCAAAGTACAGCCCAAAAGCTATTCATAGCCCTTAGGATAATTTTGTGCCACACACTCAATCATATCAAGAATGGTTGATATTTTATCTGTCTTTGCACACAATTAATGCTGAAGCATTTTAACTAAATGTTTGGTTGAGATTTTAATTAAAAGCTCCCTAAGACGGAAACATTCAGGTAAAACTATTTTTTTTTTTTATGTAATCAACATTTGTTTTTACTTCAGTCTCAATTTAAAAGAAAGTACAATGGGAAACACTCAGCTACTTTTACTCAAAAACAGATTTTAACATTCCCATTATAAAACTTGGATAAACAAATAAGCAGTGCCAGATTCTGTCAGGATTGGGTGGAGGTTGTCCAAGGACCCAAATGCAGAGATGGGGAGACAGAGATGGGTTTCGCTGATTTAATGAAAAAGGCAACAGAAACAAAATCCAAGAACCAAAATACAGTAAACCAAAAACCAGGAGGCATCAGGAGAAAACACACATGGGCAGCCAAGTAACAACAAGAAATCAGGAATGAAGAGGTATATATATATGGGGGACAGAACAAAAATGGGTTCTGATATAGAGCAGGTTTGGATAGAAGTAACGAGAAGGGAGCTAGGGGAAAGGAGACTGGCACAAGGGGGCAACAGAGAGAAACTCAAAAAATGCAACACAGCTTAAATATAACACAAAGATCAGCAAAACAGAATGACATAGATAAATGAAAACTCAAAAACAAACTCAAATAGAATTTCAAAAGGGGAGAACCATGAGAGATTATTTTTAGTTTTCAGATAATCATTTAGAGCCTTTTGTTACAAAATTCCATTGGTGTCAAAAGTTCACACATTTGTTGCTTAAGTAGAAGTATAGATACTGCAGTTTAAAAACACTCTGGTAAAAGTTGAAGTATACACTTGACCTCTGTACTCAAGTAAAAGTAAAAAAGTATGTGCTCCAAAAACTACTTAAAGTATAAAAGTATAAAGTAACCTTTAAAAAAAACAGCCAGATGCCCCTATATGAATTGAAAGCTCAATTTTTTACTAATTCTTTTAGATAGGGCCAAGGATGAGGGTGGTCTTGTTGGTCTCCGTCTCCATCTCCATCTCCCGATAAGCTCTCGCCTGTGTCCGACCTTTCAGACATTTCATTTCAGGCTTGCTTCTGATGATTTCCTTTAGCTAACCAATGAGTGTTATATGACTCATCCAATTACACTAGTTTTCACTAGATTTGGATGGGGCCAATGATCTGCATTGGATGGCGCACATACAGTAACATGAAATAAATATTTATAAACATTAAACCGAAGCCAACAGTAACAAGTAGCGTTTGTTTTAAAAATGTAAGAAATAGAAAGTACAGATACTTCTGTGAAAATGTAATGAGTAGAAGTCAGAAGTAGGAAGAAAAATAAGTAATGGAGTAAAGTATAGATACCTAAAAAGTGTACTTTTTGCCCACTATTTCTGCATTTGATTGAACTTGACCATTTAGGGAGTCATCTATCGTTTCTATTCCATTATCTGTTTCTGTGTAGGAAAAATGTATATGATGTGGGCCCTGCTTGCTGACTATCTCTAGCTGAATTATATAATTTCTCTGCAATGAAGTTATCCTTTCAATCATATTAGACAGCACATTCATTACTTAAATGTAAAAGTCAGCATGTTCAATTTTAAAGTCATCCTTTCTCTTTTTTCCTAAAAAATTTATCAATCTGATTTTGAAAATGTGCCTCAGAGGGTGGAGAGGGAGCCTGGCTGACCCTGCTTTCTGGAAGGTTTCGGACTGATTAAATTCCCTGATCGAAATTTGAAGCACTTGAGAAACCCCTTGTTAATTTATTTGAAGCCAAGGTGATTGTGAGTCCAATTTTGTAAAAAAAAAACAAAGCAATTTGCTTCTCAAAATAAAAAAAGAGAAAATGGAAGCAGACTGATGCAAATTCCACAAAGCGGTAACATTGATGTCTCTTTCAGTCCTTAGAGATAGCTTTGCTGGGTATATGTAGCTTCTTCGGAAAAAGAACAAAATTAAAAAAGAATATTAGATTCACCTTAGTTTGATAAAAGCCAAATTAAAAACTTCCTCAAAAAGTGGTATATTTACTGTAACTTGTGGATTTATGATTTGACCCAGATTTCCCCTGTGCCTTACAAAATCACACTTCACTGCATAATCAAAAAATAAAACAAGCAAAACGAGTAAAAAAGGCTTACCATATGGATATTTAATGCTTTATAAATTGCTTTATATATTGTTGATGTTTAAATTAATAAATAGCATTAAATTGGTTGATCATTGATCTTTATTTTTAATTGCAAAGACAACTTCTAAATGACTGCAGAGGCAAACTGTACCCCATAAATGTAATGGCGCAGAACAGAGGACCCAGAATTCAGGGAAGACAGAAGTGGAATAACGTAAAGTGTTTATTGAAACAATCGGAATGGATCTGCAGTTGTGGCGGCTCCAGGGGCTAGGCCGTCTGAGGCAGGAACATCTTTTGAAGAGAAACACAGGTAAGGAGCTACGATAATCTGATGGAGGACGATTATGAGTGTGTGAGTCACTTATCTGGTTTGACAGTTCAGTCCTACCCAGAGAACGAGGATAATTCCAGCCGGTCAGCTGACAAGACGTAGCGGAGTTCTAGATGCGGAAGCCTACAACAGAAGGGTGCAGAGCTGACAGAAAATTTAGACCCAAGCTGACAAAGGAAGACAGGATAATCCCAAAGGCGAAGTCAAGAGGCAGATCCAGGTTCAGTCGTTAGAAGAATCCAACAGGAGTCCAAAAACAGGCTAAGCAAACAGATCAGACAGGGCAGGATTAAAAGTCCAAATACAAAAACTGACAAGAATCAGGCAATCAGAACAAAATAGAAACACTAGAGAACTCTCAACACCCAAGGGTCAAGAATAATCTGGCACAGATAGCTGGGACCACGGAGTCAAAATAGAAGCAGGAGTAGGTGGATCAGATGAGCAGTGATGAGGAACAGGGCAAAACTAGAAAAGTGAATGAAATGAGCAATCAAGCCACCCATTAGCGCCATAATCATGTCAATAAAACATGTGTCAATTCTGTATTAGTCCTCTTTAATTGTGGTATATGGTTGTAAAGAATTTTTGCTGTATTTATACTTTTTGGTTCATAAACAGTTAAAGTTGGATGTTCTACAGGATGAAATTATCAAAAGAGGGACCACAACCCCAGGGTGCAACTCAACATCTGGACATCTATAACCAGGCATGGCACCCTACCTGTAGCTCAAAGTAAGCAAATGGTTCCGCTGTGAACTTTCACATCTATTAGTGCTGTTTGACATAAGCATGGTATTTTAGAGTGTTATTTTGATCTTGAGTTCTTTGTGTAATGGAAGTGGAGAACACGTCATTAATGTTTAAATAGTATGATAATATCAATATTTCCTTGTGGTTTGGGTAAAAGGATTTTGGAGCTAATAGAGTCCTGTGTGACATGGGTTCATGCCAGCTGACCAAATTAACATTGTTATAGTTTAATTGTGAAGTTTAATTAATAGTTCATATATTCCCCTAAGAACTGATGATGTTTGTGTGTTACAGACCCTGGTTGCATGCACTGATGTGACAATATAGTAGTGAATCTCAATCTATTTACTTATTTATTTTTTATTGTATTTTAAATAGGCCTATAGTCTCATAGGTCTTTTGTCCAAAAAAAAACGAAAGAGATTTCACAGCACCTCCTGCCAAAAAGTACTTCCAGCTTTCCTGGTGTCTGGGACTCTCTGTGCAGTGCCTATAAATCAGGCTTAAGGCCTATCTTGCAGACATGAAGTCTAGCCAGCCTGTAGAACTCCAGAAAAGCATAGATACGGCATCGACAATTTCATTAATTGTACAAGACCACACATTATATATATATATATATATATATATATATATATATATATATATATATATATATATATA
>NW_015151770.1:151588-158288 GCF_000732505.1 Cyprinodon variegatus
TAAGCAATGGGCAAAAAAAAACCAAAAAAGAGCTCAGGGGAACATTTTTTACATTAAAGAGTTTAATAAATAAATCCCAAATCAGTTTGTTTGGGACTTCAAAATACTGCCTGTGATCATTGATTAAATCTTCTAAGAACTCATCCCTGCCTCTCAGCCTCTGCATTTGGGTCCTCACAAAAACCTCCAACAAAATCATGACAAGTCTGGGCCTAAATCTAATCACTAATCAAGAGGAAGACATAAATATTCCATTATGAGATACCAACCATCAAAAGTGGTTCTACAAAAGTGAGCCGACTACAAATGTCATTGTCTTTCCATTTCTTTTTTTATGTTCTGCTTAATATAGGTCCATCAAAGAAAAAAAAATGTATAAACACCCTGAAGTTTATAGCCAATTTGTAAAAATCTGGAAAAGTTTTAGGTGTTATAGAAAATCATGGAATTAACAGTATTTCTTTACCAAACAAAATTCGGCTGTGTTATAGTGATAAAACGGGTAAATACTCCAAGTATTTCACTTGGCCAAACATTTAAATATTTCAAGAAAGAGCTAAAGTAAATACAAGATTTTTTAGCCTGAATACTTTCTTGCTCATTCAGTCAGATGTGTCATTAATTATTTTTTATCATAACCAACTTAAAAATTAGCTGTGGCGAAGACCACAGCAGTTACCTTAACCTGTTCCCTCCTTTTAAATATTATAAAGTAAACAGGCTTTCAGTCTACACCTTCCACATAAACACCGACAAATCTCCTAGGAACAAGCCAGCAGTGTCAGTAAATTAGTGCCATAAAATAAGTTTTTTGTGGCATTAGTGGCTCGTTTTTTTAGACAATAGGCGGACAGGAAAGGGGGTATGAGAGAGGGAGAGAGACATGCGGCAAAGGACCACAGGTCGGATTCAAACCTGGGTCGCCTGAGGCATGTTATTAAGCTTTAAGAACAAAGAGAAAATGAATGCTCATCAAGTGTTGATTCCTCAATCTGAAAGTAAACTGATATAAGAAACAACTATTTCATATAAAAAAAATATATATATATATATATATTTTTTTTATGAAACAGTGGGAGGTCTTTGATGCTACTTAGCTGTTTATGCCTAAACCTCCCCTTTGCTGGAATATCTTAAAAGTTTGCATGTTTTAAAACACTGGAACAACCACTTCACAGTTTGGACTCATTATATTTAAACTGAGATGATTTTTGCAGGAGTAAAGCAAATAAAATGGTCAGTTTGCAGAGTTCTAGTAATCTAATTCTTTCCAAAACTGGTTGTATTCCCTGATTTGGCCTTTTCAAAACAGGTTGTATGCAAATAGTTAAAATACAGAGTAGCTCTGAGCTTTACAGTTAGCTGAAAAGAAGCAATTATCTGTGCTACAGTCAAAATACTTGTCCAATTAATCTTTATCTCGGAGCTCTTAATCACCACGGCTTGGATAATTATAAACAGTTTCCCAACACATCCAGCTATGCATGTTTTAATGTCATGCCCCTGCGACCCAAAAGGTTCTACTAACAAGTACATGCACACTTTGTGAAGATTACCAACAGCTATGAAGTATGACCCTGACTGTATATCAAGCCTATTGACTTGCAGCTACAATGTGATCCCGCTTGAAATCAGGTCACCCTGCTGGACCGACAGCAGCTTTTAGTTGACACATTGGGAAACCCTGGCATCAGAAACGAAGGTGGTCTTAAGTGTCGAATATGAATGTGAGTTATGAAGAGATGTTTAAATTTTTAAACATCCTAGCAGTTCAGTAGATTTATTATTTAAATCTGAGTGATTCTGCAAGTTTTCTTTCGGGTCTTGTTGACCTATAAAAGATTCAGATAGTTCATATATTCCCCTTTGTGCTTACGGGGCTTTTTTTCTGACACCCCTTCATATGTAAACTGTCAAATAATCAGAAATAATGTTTGCTAAGTGTAATATCTGTTATGAAAATACAATATTGATATAAATATGGAGCTGTGAAAAAGTAGTTGCCACTCATACATTTCTTCTGCTTTTTTTGTCACATTTAAATGTTTCAGATCCTCAAAATAATTTTAACAAAGAGCATTACATTGAAAATGCTAAATATGGCGTTCAAATACAGGTTTTATATGAGAAAACTGATCCAATCAAACTTGCCATCAGTACAAATATTATTGCTCCCTCTTATAACCACAAGTCACAAACAAACGCAAAGCTGAAAAAGCCATGTCTGTCCTGTACATTCCCTCAAAAGGGTCCTACTTGCCCCGCATTTGTCTTTTCAAGATTTGGTCACTTGAATCTCAAATGATGTCAATCTCTAGACACCCACCTGGTGTATACATGGCATACTGTACTAGGGTGTTTTGTAGATACGTTTTCAAGCATGATTTATGGGGGCCAGTATTTGTTTGTTTCTGCTATGATCTTCCAGAAACATTTTGCAAAGAATGCTCATTGACTTGCAGAAGAGAGAATTAGAGATGTAACGAATGACGTCATTCATCTGCTGGTTGTCTAAGTGGTATCCTGAAAATTATGTGGGCTACATTAATAACTGCTAATAGATAATTAATCTTTTTGGCAAAAAAAGGTCTGGTTTGGAGAGTCGGCATCCATTTCATTTTTGAAGGTGCAGCAGTTCTTTCTAGGAATCTGGCCAAATGTATTAGTCCTCCAAAAACCTGACAGCCCAGGGTGCAGACCAGGGATCAGAGTCCTAGTTTAACACACCTCTCTTCTTTTCTGTTGCCCACTCATTACTCCATCCAGAGTCTTGCTCGTGACCAAATTAAAAAAAATTACAAAAGATTCCTTAAGGAGTAAATCCTGATAATCTGATTATTATTAAAATGACTCCACTTCGGCAGAAGGTTAAACTATTAAATGAGGGTTTTTTTTAACATAAGAGCTCTTTCTTTAAGTAGTATGTTACTTAATGTCTTGATTTGTGATAATCAACTGATTTATGTTGTCGTACAGAAACTGGGCTGCAGCAAGAGGATTATGTGAACATAAATGAGGCCATTTCTTCTAGTTATTTACATTTTCAAAATACTCTACCCTGAAATTCTGGGAAAGGAGGAATAGCAAAAATTTTTTAGTTTGACTTACTGGTTACTCCAAAGGCAGTTTATAATTACTACACATTTACACATTTAAACCAGTTTCCCCTCATCCAAATTTCAAAGCAACAAAATGGCTTATTTTTGTAACTTTGTATTATCTACCAGGTCATTACTCCTTATAATAAAGTTAGATCAGTTTTCAGAGTTCCTATCTGCTTTGGTGTTGAATACTGACAGAGTTATCATAGTAGGGGATTTTAACATCCATGCTGACATAGAAGGTGATAGCCTAAATGCAGCCTTTAATGCTATCTTGGCACGATTGGCTTGGTTCAAAATGTGAGTATCCACATTTTCTCATCTTCATACTCTTGTCCTTGTGCTGACATATTTGGATATGAAGGGACATTATTATTTCCACACAATACTGTCTTCTTTGACCACTTTTTAGGAACCTTCAAAAGTACCTTAACAGAGTTCTCCTCCCCCAAAAGAAGGCTTAACTATAGCAGATCATTATCAGATAATACATTTATAAACTTCAAAGAATCTGTTCTTTCTATCTCTTCTGTATAACTGAACAATACTGCATAGGGCAACTATCTAATTTATTCCTCTTCAGAGATTGATGATTTTGTTGATAGAGTTACTAGTTCCCTGTTGCCTCAGACAACGCAGCCCCTTTGAAAAAGAAAAACTTAATAAATAGAAAGCTGGTTCCCTGCTTTAATGCATAGCTGCACACTATAAAGCAAAATGCTAGGTAACTGGAGAGAAAAAAGTGCTCTACAGAGGACACCGGAACAAGTCCGTACGTCAGCCTTGTTCATGTAAAATTTAAAGCGATACATCAGTAAACAGGGTTGATTCCTTTTAAACTCTATAAGGGATTCCACGAGATTCAACTATGACTAGTGGTCAGGCTCGATTAGTTTTTCTTTGTTTCCACTTGTAACTAACCAAAAGTCCCCTAATAAAACTGGACTGTACTCACCAGGATATAGCAGTAAACTGCCCATTGGTTTTTTATTCATTCTTTCTAATCAATAGTAGCAGTCCACTAATAAAGCTGGTCTTTGAGTTTCCCAGTAAGTACTTGCTCACTACCCATTAGTACATCATTGTGTCCCAAGTAACTGACCAATATTCCCCTAATAAAGCTGGCCTGTGTTTCATAGTATAGATTACTTACCCAATATTTCAGGAACAGTTAGCGAGATATTTCCTAGTAGTCAATTATAGTTGTTAACCAGTAGTTAGTAGTTAATTTCCAAGTAGAACATTTTGTGTAACTTATTGTAAAAATGTACTTAAAAAAAAGTTTTGCAGCCCTTTGCTGGAAATTATATGTGCATTTACACTCAAGCATAAAGGTGGCTATTCAGTGTATAAAATACTGTATGGACAATTTTTCCTTTAGATTGAGTTTTCTGCCTTGTGACAGGAAGCATGTTGTAATTTCTGCCCCTTTCATTTGGTCAAGTTCACCCTGTCACTCATTTTGATAGGCTTTTGGCTCTGAAACAGCACAGAGCCAGAGTATGGGAGGTGCAAAAAAAAAAAAAAAACCTCAACATAGGAAGTAATGAAACAGACAGTGAGTGAAGACGGGTTTAAAAGGAAACAGGAATGCTTCACCTTGGCCTTTTCATCTTATATTGACCTGAGCCACCTGGCTACAATAAAGCTTACAGTAAATGGATTTCTGTCAATAATTCCCTGGGTTTTCCTGTGGAGGTGGCTCACGAAGAGTAGTATTTGTTGAAGACAAGGAAGGTATGGTATTTTACAGTTTAATGAGGCAATGCACAGATAGTATTTTCCCCACAGCAAGCAGCTACAATTATGGTTGCTACAATCCTGCAGCTGCAATTGTGGATATATTGCTAGTTTCAGGCATGTCTTGACCACACCTAATGCTCCCTGAACCAGATATAAAATTTAGTCATGAAGAAAAAGAAAAACGGTTTTAAGAACTCTTATCTTGATCGTTTATATCGAAGATGTTTTAATATAATATGAAACCTGCATTGGTGTCAAAAGTGCACAGTTTAAAAACACTCTGGTAAAAGTTGAAGTATCAACTTGACCTCTTTACTCAAGTAAAAGTGAAAAAGTACATGCTTAAAAAAACTACTTAAAGTATAAAAGTATAAAGTAACCTTTAAAAAAACAGCCAGATGCCACTACATGAATTGAAAGCTTAATTTTTCGAATACTGCGAAAAATTCCTTGAGGTAGGGCCAAGGATGAGGGAGTTCTTGTTGGTCTCCGTCTTCCTCTCCTGATACGTTCCTCTCCTGATACGAACTTTCCGACATTTCGTCATCTTTTTCTGAATCCAACATTGTAGCATGGCATAGACAATTCGTGTTTGCAGTTTGAAGAACACCTGCTTGCTTCTGATGATTTGAGTTGTTTTTATTTCTGACGACTTTAGCTAACCAATGAGTGTTTGCGTTATATGACTCATCCAATTACACTAGTTTTCACTAGATGTGGATGGGGCCAATGATCTGCATTGGATGGCACATATGATGTGAAATAAATATTTATAAACATTAAACTGAAGCCAAGAGTAACGAGTCACATTTGTTTTAAAAAATTTAAGGAATAGAAAGTACAGATACATGTGTGAAAATGTAATGGGTAGAATCAGAAGTAGGGAGAAAATTAAGTAATGGAATAAAGTATAGATACCTAAAAGGTGTACTTAAGTACAGTAACCAAGTATTTGTACTTTGTTACTTGACACTTCTGGAATCCTTTTGCGTTTTCTTTAGATATACTACTGCAAAGTATTGACTGAATGTGAGGTACAAAAAGGATTTAAAAAATGTGATCTTCGTTTGTATTTTGTGCTACTCATACTTTGTAGAATCAGAGTATAGGTACTGAATGAAGTTGAATGATGAAAGGAGTCGCTATGTCCTCCAGGCATCNGGGCAAAAAGAAGGACGCATTTTAAGGCCGCATAACGAGGACTCTTGGAATCCGACCAGACCTCGGCGCCGCGCTATGACGTATTCGGCCTTCGAATCCGGTCTTCTAAGGATGCGTCCTAGGTTTTCGAACAGAGCCTATATGTATGTGTATAAACTACTGTATGGACCATTTTTCCTTTAAATTGAGTCTTCTGCCTCGTGACAGGAAGCATGTTGGAATTTCTGCCCCTTTCATTTGGTCAAGTTCACCCTGTCACTCATTTTGATAGGCTTTTGGCTCTGAAACAGCACAGAGCCAGAGTATGGGAGGTGCAAAAAAAAAAACCTCAACATAGGAAGTAATGAAACAGACAGTGAGTGAAGACGGGTTTAAAAGGAAACAGGAATGCTTCACCTTGGCCTTTTCATCTTATATTGACCTGAGCCACCTGGCTACAATAAAGCTTACAGTAAATGGATTTCTGTCAATAATTCCCTGGGTTTTCCTGTGGAGGTGGCTCACGAAGAGTAGTATTTGTTGAAGACAAGGAAGGTATGGTATTTTACAGTTTAATGAGGCAATGCACAGATAGTATTTTCCCCACAGCAAGCAGCTACAATTATGGTTGCTACAATCCTGCAGCTGCAATTGTGGATATATTGCTAGTTTCAGGCATGTCTTGACCACACCTAATGCTCCCTGAACCAGATATA
>NW_015151770.1:158749-162798 GCF_000732505.1 Cyprinodon variegatus
ATTTTCTTTAGATATACTACCGCGAAGCAGTAGCAGAGGTACATATAAGATTAAAAAAATGTGATCTTTGTTTGTATTTTGTGCTACTCATACTTTGTAGAATCAGAGTATAGGGATTGAATGAAGCTGAATGATGAAAGGAGTCGCTATGTCCTCCAGGCATCTAAGCCTATAGCAGTATAATAGCTCAGGATAACCTGACCCACTCTATCTCCAAGCTTAATGAAAAATGAATGTTTTAAGCCTTACCTCTTTTTTCTCCCCTAAAATACTCAAATCACAAAAGATTGAACACAGGGAAATAGAATATTATGGGCTACTAATACAGTGAAAACATTCAGGAAGGTATCTTATAAAGAGAAATATGCTTAAAAGAAACCCTTCAGCTGAATTTACTTTCAACGCAGTTGATAGAAATACCACTAACTTTGCCACCAGCAACTTTGTTAAAATAATACATTTACTGAAATAAAATTGAGCATTTTCGATGAATTGTTCAGGATGGTAATATACTACTGTGATAAAAGATTAATTGACACGTTTTAAATATCGTTTCCAGGGGTATCATTGGCTGCTAGTATTGGGAGTTTTATAATAATTTAAATAAGCAATTGCATTTTAGTTGTATCTTTTAAACATTGTCTTTTTTAAGGACCTTTCATTCAGTCAACCTTTGATGCTAAAGTGCTGCAAGCCTATCAGCCCTGTACATGCCTCCTCTATGGCCATCATCTAGGACTCTTATTTACAGAAGGACTGTTCTACCAATGACATTTTTGCTCTATCAAGCTGCAAACATGTCTGATTTCAAATCCGACAAGCCTCACAGGTTTATCTTTTCTCCTTTTCTTATGTCTAATTTAATCACAGAAGGGCCACATCAACAGCCTGCTGCAATCTCTTATGTCTCCATACCAGAGAGACATTTTCTGGCCTACATCTGTGTTCCCGTTTCATTTTCTCCAATCTTCTCCCCTATGGCATGTTGTCTCCATTCCTTTGGCTGATCTGCAGGCTAGTCGCTCAGATGCCGTCGTCCTTGTCTCTTGGAGCTAAAGAGCTTGCTGCATAGAACTAGCCTCAATTTTTACCAGGGTTGCCCCCGTCATGCCTCCTCCTCAAGGTGTTCAAGGTGTCAGCAGCTTTCCTCGTCTCTTAATGCCATCAGCTGACTTCATCAGCCCCACACCCTCATCTACACTTCCTTGGATCCACTCACTTGGCTCATCCTGGGTAGCTCCTCTCAGACCTATCCATCTCTGCAAAGGCGCTGCTCCTCTTGAAGGGTGACCACCTGTTTGTGTTTTTTCCCTATTATTCTTCAGCAGGAGGTGATTTCCAGGTGCAAATATTGGGTGGATGGCGGTTGCTACCTATTGAGGAAAAATTGGATGAAAAGGCGTTGAAAAAGCGACACGATTGACATCCAAACTAAGCCTATTTTGGGTTGAAAAGTGAAAGTTGAAAAGTTTTAATTATCAGATACTTGAAAACAAAGTTT
This sequence comes from Cyprinodon variegatus, assembly GCF_000732505.1. NCBI lineage: Eukaryota > Metazoa > Chordata > Actinopteri > Cyprinodontiformes > Cyprinodontidae > Cyprinodon > Cyprinodon variegatus. Next base: position 160,251 of record NW_015151770.1, read on the forward strand.
TCAATGTCTTTTCAATGTTTGTCATGGGACTAAAGTGGGACAAAATCAGACCGATCAAACACAGCCCAATTTTCAAAAAAGATTTCTGGACTAAATCAAGACTATAATGTACCTGCCAGATTTAGCCTGAAAATCAACAGCTGGTGTTTGGGAGGTGTGTAGAGAGCTAGGAACAGATCCAATGGAGCTTGTCTGCTGTATACTGAAGACCTGATCCATGTTAGAGGAAAACACATCATGAAAATCCCCCAAAACGCAGACTTTGATGTAGTCCAGATATCAGCCACGTCCATTTAAAAATCAAAACGAGACATTAAGATAAAGCATTCGAGCTATTTTGGGAAATAGCTGCTACGGAATGAGGAACCTAAGAAATAATTTTTGATACAGATCTTTTCTGCAGAACCTGAATTTTCCGTATGTTTAAGAAGTTTGTGTAATTTGGCTAAATAAAGGCTTCACTGCAAATACAGCATACATTGACTGCATCAAGTATTTTCCATTTCTTTCAATATACAGTATTATGATCACACATTTAAAGGGTGAAATATGAGCTTGTAATGTGTTGGATTGTGGCTTAATTCACGAAATGAACTTGAAATGAGCTTGTTCTTTTTAATTATGAACTGGCACAACATTGAGTAGAGGCAGCAAACATGCCCATTTCCACTCATGTGCAGTACCTGTAGCTAAGTGAGCATTACTTTATCTATCAAAAAATACACACTTTAAGGCTGTTCTCTGCACGACACGATAAACCCTATTACCCTATAACTTGTTTTAATCAAGATGCACAATACTACGGTGATGAATTAGTAAAGGCTGAAAAATTTCATAGCTTAACATGGCAAAATGCAAACAGAACTTATGATTTTCCTTCATTTTTAGCTTTCTTTATGCAGTCCTTTCATAATAACCAACTTTGCAACCTGTTGACAGAAGTGTCCCACTTGGATGTGGATCTCAAGAGCCCTTCCAGAGATGCCAAAGTGCAATAACATAAAATAAAGTAAATTTCCTATTTTACAAATTTCTTATACTTTTTTTTTGTGGGTCCTTCATATAACAATTAATAATAATAATATGAGATTTCTGTTTGAAATGTGAAAACCCCAGAGGTTGGGTGAGCCAATTTGTTAAAACTAGTCTGCTGTGTGCAGTTCCTCAGTGGAATGGGGAATTATCTGAGGCATCAAAATTAATAAAAATATTTGTCCTTCTTGATGATTAAATGATTATTATTGTTAAGCGATAAAACATTAAATTGAAAAAATTATAGTATTTATAGTGTAGCTCATCTGATTTTTACCTTCCTGCAAATGATGCCCCATGTTGCTTTTTTCATTCATAAGTTAAAAATTATTTTTCCATTTTCCTTTGGCCTTTTGATTCAAATTGGTTGTAAACACATGCCTTATATGAAAGACTATTTGCTTTACACAATAGTTTAGCTGAAACCAATTTGCTACCAATAGAAATACTCCATGTTCTTCAGACCATAATATTTTTCTCATAAATCAGTGAAAACCAAAAGAGAACTTAAAGGTCAGTGAATATTGGAGTGCCACGGTGGCCTTAATTTATACTGGAGAATGTGAACTATGAACAGACTGCTTCTCATTTTCAAAACAGTCTTTTTCTTTCATTTTACTTTCCTGGTGGAGCACAAGAAATATGGAATGTGACTGTGAGTAGGGACGACATTTAGTAAGAGCATGGTGGTGTTGTTCTGCCAATATTAAAGACCAATGAACCCAATTCACAGTGGGTCAACGTTTTATTATAATTAAGCACTCTTTTAAAGGTAGACTGACACATTTTCAAGAAAGGCATCTGATTTTAAGGGCTAAACTAAAAGGATGACCTTTGTTTAAAAGCCGCAACCATTGTATTGATTTTTCAGAGAAAAAGAAGAAACTTAAAAATGGGCCAGACTAGCTTACCTAGGCAACAGAAAGTGAAGGTAATATTTTCAACAGCCAAAGTTAAACCCAAAAAAATATTATTGAATGACACACCAGCACTTAGTAGAAAACAAAAACGTCATCATTGTCATGTTTGGTTTCAGGTTCCTAACCCACATGCAGAACACTCATCAGACAGGGAAAAAGTTCAAAGGTTTATTTAAGTTAAACACAATCAATAAACAGATCCAGGGTTATCAGATCCAGGACTGGTCACGACTGGGTTCACTGCAGAGGGGGACAGAGGGGTTAGCAGATGTCCAGGTACTTTGCAGGATGTGAGAGTGCAGGTCTGTACCTCTTCTGGAGTTTGAGCAGAGCGGCAGGGGGGGGGAACCAGGAGGGTCCAGAGGCTGTCGGCAGGCTGAGGGCTTGGCAGAGGCAGAGCTTGGTTTTAGTACTTGCAGATTACAGGTTTGAGTTTCCCTTTCAGATTCTTCAGAGAGAGGGCAGGCAGGTCTTGACTGGTTTGATTCTCCAGGGTTCTTCAGAGATCAGACAGACAGATTTCCAACAGAGAAACTCTTCCTGGTTTCTGGTTTCAGACAGGTTCAACCTGGGAAGCAGAGAGGATATATAGATTA
>NW_015151770.1:164570-172448 GCF_000732505.1 Cyprinodon variegatus
CAGCGTGAGAGAAAAAACAAAGTGCAAAAAAAAAAAAAAAATGCATTGATATGGAACTTCAGAGCATTTAAATATGTATTGCAAATATGCAGTATTTTTGGTTTGGTGTTTTCAGTGTGATGTAGAGTTTGTGACATGATTTAGAGCTTTTTCAACAGTTTAGCAGTCTGATGGCAGTGGGGAAGAAACTGTTGCAGAATCCGCTGGACATGGACAACAGACCCAGTCCTGTTGGCAGGCATGGATAGTGACATATATAATATTTATAACCCCTGGTTTAAAAGTTTATGTATGCTCAATTGTTTTAAATAACCCCCCCTTTGACTGTATGGCTTGTGTCAAACAGTCCTTTGTTAAAGTTTAGGTTGGACAAACAAGGGTGGAGCTAGGGGGTGGCCATATATACTATTTTTTTAGATTCCAAAAGGCTGAAAGCCTTCTACTCTTCATCCTTCCTGTATGTAGGGGAACAAAATGTAGACATCCTCCATCTCAGGGACAGTCTTGATCAGTTAAGGTGGGCTAGTAAAAATATGGCTCCGTAAAACAGTGTGCATAATCTAGGATAGATAGATATACTGTAGGTACATTGTGTCCAGAAAACAAAAGAAAAAAAATGTATTTAAGGTTTCATCAGTCACAAACCATAAGACTTAGCTGAAATGTTGGGATGAGGTTATAGATATAGTTTGAACAAAAACTTCCAAATAAAAACTCTTCTGTTGTTGGATTATTTCTTTACCTACTGATTTATTTATTATTATTATTATTATTTTTTATTTTTTTTTTATCATTTTCAGGTTATCAAGGTGTTTTATTTGTAACACAACAAGTTAATTGAAGATTTCAAGGCTGGACATAAGTACAATCAATACAGATATAGGTTTTAGGTGTGTAAATTTGCCTAAAGCATACTTGAGCAAAACTGTAGTCGTTATACAGCAGAAACCTGCTGTGAAACATTTCATGTGAATATACTAGCAGTTTAATCCTGTAGCAGTTTAATCCAGCAAGTCCGTTAAATCGAAAACACCATATCCAGAAAGCAACTGAGAAAAAAGGAGAATACTTCTCATTTAAAATAATTTTCTCCAAAAAGAAATACTTTTTTAAAACAACAACATACACATCCAGTTTACTCAAAGAGTGTCAGACACAGTAACAAGATTGAGTGTATTTAAAACATTTCTTTTTATAAGAAGTTGTCTTAGGCAGCAGGCACTACTGCAGGGAAGAAAATGACTCCTCTCTCTGTGGGGGCAGATTAACCAGCCAGACGAAAAAACTTGTGAGCTTGAAAAAGCAGATCCACAGCAGGAAAATACACAAGAGAAAGGACATCAAAGTACACCACAGGCAGATTTCTGGGGCAGAGGAGAGGGATGTTGGGGAACACCAAATCCAGAGACCAAAAGGTGCTGTTTATTAAATTGCTGAAGGGGGTTGGTCAAGGCCTTGGTAGATATTATTGGTTCTAAGTATGCAGGGAAGAAAATGCATGCTGTCACCAGAGCAGATGTTATTAGTTATGTAAACAGGAAAGACCATTAGAAAGCCCTCAGGGTGCTGCTAGCATGCTGAGGAATCCAGAACAATCTCTGTGCCTTTTCCATCTGGTAATGTGATGGCCACCAAAAAAAGCTGATTGGTAATAATTAATCGAAAAATCTCATTTTGGACCCAACGTTACAGAACAGACTAATGAAGTGCCATGATGTCAGTAAACCAGCAGAGACCACTGGCCATCAAAGAAAATTTTGGTAAAAAAAATAATAAAAGAATGAATGAGCAGTAAGTACATAGGTAAAACAATATAAAACCCTCTGTTTTATAAATGAAGTAGAACTTCAAGAAAATAAAGAAAAGAAAATCGCTAAGCTGATTAGAGCAAACCTATGGACAAATTGACTGTTTTAAGAACATGATACTTTTAAAATGCGGTAAAGTTATACCATATCCTCCATAGTTGCATTTCCATCAGCCTTTTCTAATGCACATTTTGAAGTTAAATCAGAAAAGCTTAATGAGAAAAAAAGAGAAAACAGCAAAATTTGAAAAACAATTGTACGTTCACTTGAGTTGGTTTTTGGCCTTTGCGAAAAAGGGTTAATGCACAAAATTGAAGATGTAAACCTAGTGAACCTTTACTTCACATTACTGATTAGCTGTTTCTGCTCTCACTGCCTTCCTGGATGTTCCTATTATGCACATAAACATGGCTGGAAGCAACATCACGTTGTTCTTAGATTTGAACATAAGAGCAACTTGCCCGTTAGCAAATCATTAATTTAAACTTTCCTGCATTTCTGCTCTGTGGCCAGTGCTTGATTGCAGCCTCTACTTCCTGTTTATTACAGCCATGGGTGACAATGTAATGTGGACAATGACGGACGACGACTTTGCGCTTTGCGGTTCTTTGTTTGCTTTGTATAAACCCAGTGCAAACGCCACAAATTCGAATTTCCCTTTTTCAAACTTTAAAATGACTCAGTTGGATGGAGACTTGGCTTATGGTAAATGATATTTCGTCTTGCCAGAGAAAAATGTATTCCTTACGGTGGTTGTGATTAATGCAAACGTGGCAGTCCAAATAATGCAGCTGTATACATTATTTTAAAGGGGCCTATTTCTATTTTTTTTTTTTTTTTGCAAAATACCTCAAAATAAACCAATTATGGCATTACTGAGGTTAGAGTAGTGTAAATACACATAATGCTGATAAAGATATTTTACCAACAAATTATTACTTTGACAATTTTGACTACTGAAGCGTAAACCAAAAAATAAAAAATTGGTCCAAAACTATAAGGTGTCCTGACCGGTATTTATCTTCGATTCAAATATTTGCTTTGTCTCATCTAGTACTGTGTACCAAAATAAAAACACAAAAGGACATCTTACATTTGTCAAAAAAAAAACATTCCCAACAATTTTGGGGAAAGAAAAAATTTGGACTGAGAAAAAAAAGGGATATTTTTGAGGATATTTGTTTCAAACATTTCAGCAAAAATATCTTACGAAGAGTAAAACATGCGTAAGCTAATGTGGTTGTCTAGGACTGCTTTAGAGATTCATGACATGACAAGTAGTAATTAGAACACTCTCTGTGAGAACATCCTAATAGCTGTTTTCCTTTACCCCTATGTTAATTTATTTCAAATAATACATGTTTATTTAATCTGGAAAGGCAACATTGGAATAAACAATCATGTCAGGGGCACCTTGGCTAAAATAAAATAAAAAAAAACGTATAACATAGAATAAACAAATAAATGAATAGAAAAAGTTAGAAGACATTGCATGTAAAATATTTTATATAAATAGAATTCTCAAAGACTGAAAAAAATAAAAGCTGCTTGTAGAAAGTCACATCAGACAAATCACATCATTACAAACAAACCATTTAAAGAGGTCCTTTTAAAGACCACAATAGCTTTAAGACTTCCTTTATCAACAGGTATGTGTTACGATCTCAATTTATTTTTCTTACATTAAATTGTGGTTTCTTTCAATTGTGCCAATTTACCAGTTTGATAATGAGTTTATTATTTACTATAACTAGAAGTTATAGACAATAATGTATCATCCCAATAAAGGGTATACAATAATGGAAATGTTGGTCAAATGATTACAACTGACAATTACCAGGTTTTATTGACGCGCTTACCTGAGTGGCCTGAACTGGCTGTTGAAATCCACTTTTTCTACACCACAAGTAAATTTCCATTACTTGGATTATAATTTAATTAACCACAAAGAAGATATTTTCTCTATCTATTCAAGTTTTTAACTCAAAAGTAAGTCCACACAGCTATTTCAGCAAATGTTCACTTTTATAAAATAACCAAAGGTGCACTTTAATCAATCCTGAAAAATGTCATAATCCTGGCATTAGTGGCTTGCTTGATTGTTCATTCCACTCACCTGTTTAACTCTGCCTGGTTTCTCATTACTGCTCATTTTATCCACCTGTTTCCAGCTCCTATATGTTTTCCAGCTACCAGGGCCAGATTATTCAAGCTGTTTGGTAAGAGTAACTCTAGCATTCTGTTTGTTGTTCTGATTGTGACCTATTTCTGACTTGTAGATCCAGTGTTTTGCTTTGCCCCTGTCTGCTCTGTTAATCTGCTCTATTCTCGACTGATTCCTGGATTCTACTGGTTTACGGCCAGATCATTGTTTGCTTTGTTGTTTGTTTGTTTGTTTGTTTGTTCCTGTCAGCTGTTTTTAGGTTCTGTTTTAATAGGTTTTATTCAGTCCAATGTTCATGTCCCTGTTCCAGTAAGGAGATTGTTCTGGAGCCAGTGTCTTCAGGCGATTTATTCCCTAACCAGTGGTAAGAGTGTTTCAGTGTTTCCTAGTGATTCTGAATTCCTGATTCTGTTCCCTCTCACCCAGTGGCCCTGTCTGTTCCCGTCTGATCTGTACTTCTTTTGGATTCCTGCTGGTTTCTGCCTGACTGTGCGTTTCTGTCTGAGCTGGTTGCTTGACACACGGGACTCTGAACCTGTCTTCATAATGTGTTGCTTTTCCTGGAACCCGGATCTGTCTATTCCTGTGTGGTTTGGAATCCCTGACCAGAGTGCGGATTCCAGAACTACTCCAGTCTGAACTAACTGATCCTGTACTGGATCGGAGTCCTGCCTGCTCACTGGGATTGCTGCATCGAAGACGCTCTGGACGGCTCAGGGCCACATCTCGTTGACAGCGCATCAGCTGATCCTACCTATTATTGAGAGGAAGGACTGAACTATTAAACCAGAGTATCAGTGATTGGCCGGTACCCTGCCCTCCATTGCAGTCTCTGCAGGTCTGCAGATCCTCAGCAGCTCGCCTTAGTTCTTTTTCTGTCTGTTTATTTTAATAAATTTCTTGAACTTTCCTACTGCCTGTCTCCCTTTGAATGAGACGAGGGCCAATCTGTCCTGCTTCATGACAAAAATCTGTATTATCAGGTTTATTATACTACATTAACACTAAAAAAACTGCTTAATTAAACACAAGACACAACAGAAGCAGTACAATATGGAAGTAAATCAATGATTCTGGCTGTAGTCTTTGGTAATCACTTAATTAGCTCAGCTGTTACAATGCACTTAGAAAATGTCTATTAGAGTAGCAGCACAGATGGTGAACAGCAAACAGATATTCGACAGTAGGCTTGTTAACGTTCAATTCAATTAAGTTTAACTTAACAGTTATCAATATGCACAATACTTTTGGTGTGACAGCACTGAATATATCCAGTGATGCTATGAGGAGGAGAGGCTTCTGTTGTCAAGGTAACCTAATGCCTATACTGGCTAATAACAGCTAACCAACAGGCCACAAAACACAATTTTAATATTTGTCACAAAACATTGGCAGAATAATTTCAAGAAGCTATTTTTTAATAATACAAAGAGGATTTAACAAGTAATAATCTTCACCCATACAAAAATACTTGTTAAGAGTAAATTTGGAAAAAACAATTTTTTACTCCATATCTGTATCGATCTGGTTCTAACTTCAAGATATCCCTTCAGCAGTGGTCTGGATCCTCTGTTCACTCTAGTCACTTGGAAAACTCAGTTGATGCGGTACACAACAACACAGACCTTGTAGAATCTTACTCATAGAGCTTGCAGGGGGGCCAGTAATCATGCAGCTCAGGTCAGTGAGTTCTGCAACGGCTCACAAGTGCTCGATGAGTTCCGTAATCAGAACCGTCTATGCAACGGCACAAAATACTTTGGATGCAAAGGATGGAACTGGGTGGTATTTCGGTCAATGGACAGCGAGATTTCAGTGCCTCCACCAGTTATCGGCGGCAGGCACCAGCACAGGTGATGTTGGGTTTGTAACACGAAGCTTTTCGGAAGAATGCAGTGAGTTCACTTTAACAGCAGAGTAGGCTGCAGCTTCAACGTTTCCCACCATGTGGACTTGATGACTAGCTGGAATATTAGGGTCTCTTTCCAGATTCATCCACAGAAAAATAAAGAGCACTCCCCACAGCGTCTCAGGAAGTTACGTCAGAGGGATGAATTAATTAAACGCATTCGATCCCAGAAAACAATCGTTTAATGAATAGTGGCCATTGTCATGGAACATACTGTACCTTCTCATATCCGACTTTTTCAAGTACACCCCCCAAAACTGCAAACTTTTGTAAGGTAAGGAGGCTGAAATTGGCTGCATTACAAAAATAAAACAGAACTCCTGCTCAAAGCCTAAAACAAATTAAATAAAGTTTTACGTATGTCCATAGATATTACAGTATTTGAACATTTGAGGTCTGTTTTTATTAGAGGTGGGTTATCCAGACTCTGAACCGAGATTTTGTTCCAACCCTTGCATTTCTTAGAGGTGATTATGAGAAAAAAAAAGGTTAATTAAAATAATAATTTCTGAATTTTTTGCAGCCAGTTTTAAATTAGCTGTTAGCTTAGATTTAATAAATCACAGTTTTTTAGATGTGACTTTAAACCTGTTTAACCATGCAAAAATGTGTCAATTAGGGCTAAGCGATATGACCTCAAATCAATATCACGATAAATTGGGCAGTTTAAACTGGATAACGATAAGTGCTCAATAAATAAAAAACTGATCTATTTCTTATTTATGTATTGAATAAATCAAATTACATATTACTTTCAATTAAGTATTAAAGTCTTGTACCCATTCAAGTTAAACATTCAACAATGTCTCATTGAACAGATAAATGTTTCCTCTCTTGCAAACTTTTTTGCGCAAAGGTAATGGAGTGTTTTGCACATCTTTGAACTCAACAGTGTTGTTGTTCTGTTGGTGGTGGAGGTTGTATGTGTTGCTTTGGGTAGTTTCCACAGTTTTCAGACAAACTTTGCATTTGGTGTTCTTTTGCTTAACATATATGGCGTAATTTTGGAGCCACCAAACTGAGCGTGTAGTGAGAACAATGTGCATCTTTTAAACTCGCACAACTTCACTGATAACCAATCTGCCGTGTGTTCATCTAGCTGACAACACGCTGTCAACATCTTCTCTTTGTTTTCACTTCTGACTGGATTGGTGGAGTCACATGTTTAGATACATGCTGCCGTGTCTACCAGCCACCCTTGCGCACAGGAAAAAAGGCAGAATTAAGATCTTTTACTGCCATGGAAAAATTGTCACCTTTTTTCGGTAATGGTAAAACCCCGGTTTATCGCCCTGCCCTAGTGGCAATGGTGTTTTTTTACAGGTACAATGATTTAAAAGTAGACAACTCCAGTGTTGGTCCAATGGCCCTTGCCGTCTGTTGTTTTTTGTTAAATCCATTTGTTTGTTTCCAAGTCTTTTAAGAGCCTTGCACTAGAACATCTGTCCAACCTCGTACATCCTACCATGTTCCATCAGGTCAGCTAACTAGAAGCTGGTAGCAGTTACTGAATCACAGTGAAAATGAAAATGTTTCTTTTGTGCTCACATACCTCTGAAACAAGCTGCCTCTGTACATAAGACAAGCTCCCCTCAATCAATGTTTTTTAATCTTGGTTGAAAACAGACTTTTACTCTTTTTCTTGTCACATATTGTGAGTCTGACATTTATTTTACTTTTTTCTCTGAATATGCTTTGATGGTGTTAATATAGATTTAAATTGCTCTTACTGTACATTATATTTACCCCATATTTCAATTCTGTCCATATCTTTGGTCATCCTTGTGTTGTTTTTTAAGTGCTTTATATGAATAAAATTGGAATAGCATGGGATTCATTCCTTTCTTTTTTATCTGTCAAAAGATCAAAAGATATTTGTATGTGGCACACCTAAATCAGACCTTGTATTGGGTCCGCATTCTCAGATGATTAATGCTATTACTGGTGATTTAAGAATTAGAAAAATATATGTATATATATATATATATATATATATA
>NW_015151770.1:172458-183954 GCF_000732505.1 Cyprinodon variegatus
TATATATATATATATATATATATATATATATATATATATATATATATATATATATATTTTTTTTTTTTTTTTTGGGGGACTACATTCAGCAAAAGTTTAAGATGTCTGTATATCTTTCCCTATGACTGAAGTTTCACTCAAGCCTCCACACCAGCCTTGGCCCATCTTAATATCCTTCTCCAGAGGAAACTTTCATCTATATTTTATTCAAAAAGCTAAGGTAAAGCTACAGTAGAGCAAGGTGTTGAAGCCTGCATTCTAATATTTTCCCTTCACGTTGCCCTGATTGAATATTTAGTTGAGAATAAATACTTTATTACATAATTTCCTGATGTCTAAATAAATTTAAAAACTCTTAAAGTTGATTGCAAATCTGAAACGCTTCGTTTTAGTGCATTGTGATACATTGCAAAATTCAGAGAGAAACTGTTTTAAGTTCCATCCATCCATCCATTTTCCATCACACTTATCCCAAGCTGGGTCGGGAGGGGTGCTGGTGCCTATCTCCAGCAGCCTACGGGTGAGAGGCGGGGTATACCCTGGACAGTTCCCGAGTCCATCACAGACGCTTTTAAGTTGTTTGTAAAAATCATTTTATAGATAGCTAAATAAACATGTTGCAAATCTGTCTTTTTTTGACTCCTTTGAACTATGATTTGTAGCCTAAAGCAGGTGTTTTTTTATTAGCAGTTACTGTTTCAGGTGTTTCCTTTATGTCTCAATGGAAAATAAGCAGTATTTTTAGGTTTAGCACCACCTTTGCAGAAAAAAACTGTTAAACCAAAAGAAGGATTTATTTTAAACCACAGTCCTGAGAGTCCTGGATGAGGGCTTAGCAGCATGAGAGCTTCCATAAGTGGATTTCTTTTACAGAAGCATGTAAGGTTTGTGGATGTGAAGGAGAGCTCAAAATACGATTTTGTTGAATGTGTCACATTTAGTCAAGAAGCAAGTTAAATAACTAAATTTATTTTTTTATGATTGTGCCAACAAAACAGTTTAAGACAACAAAAAAATAAATCCCTCTACCCAACATGATGGTTCATTATTGTAGTTTCATAGAAAATACAAAACCAGGATATGGTGGATTTTGACCCTGTAAATTTGCATCAAATCTACTGACAGCTACAGTATAGTAGCATTTTTTGACTGATTAATGCTTTGTTTCTGCTGCACTCCATCCACCTACATCACAACTGCATTGAGTACCTAATTGGTTAATGCAATGCATTAACCAATCAGATTTCAAAAATTTTCGAAATTTTGTTGATTTCTTTTTCCACCAAAATTATGTTTTGCTCTATTGGAAGTTCTGATTTGCTTTAGACACATTTCCATCACAAATTGGGGTATAGCTATTCCACTTCAATTCAGTTTTGATTCAGTTTTTTTCCAATGATCCAATTTGTGCCATTTGCATCAAAAGCTGTTATTTCACTCCTGAAAGTGCCTTTACATGGGGATATTGTAGCATCCCTATGTAAACCACTACCTCTTTATGACGCATTCGCAGTCTTTGTGAATGCACCTTTACAGTTTGGAAGTTTATTAGGGTATACAGAGTATAGACTCTATTTGTGATGTTTGTGCATTTAAATGTTATAAGGCTAAACATGTTAAATTGGTGAGTATTAGTAGTGTAAGTTTTTAACCTGTGAAGTTTTTTTTAGATTTTTAACATTACAATTTATATTTTTCCAAGCACACAACAGTTTAAAGCAAAGTTTAGTTTGTAAAGAATGTGCAGGAAGGATTGAAAAGCATGATAACACGGTAATGTAGGCTTGAGTTCATTATCTGACACATGCATATACACACCAGGAACCTGGAAACTTAAAAAATACTGAATTACAAAAAACATTTAAAAAACAAACATGTTTCATTGATATATATATATACAAAAATTAATATTAAGAACTATATTTATCAAACATTATACTGGGCAAGTAAAAATTGTGAAAAGTGAAATGTGAAAGCCACACACCCGAAATGTCATGGTTTTGTTTATATTGTGCTTTACTTTGCTCTATGTTCCCTAGTTTTATTGGTTTAATTCCTTTTTTGTTGGAATTTCTAGACTTGTTATTTCTCATGTTTTTCTGTTGTCCTCTGTAGCCCTCTTGTGTGTGTGTGTGTGTGTGTGTGTGTGTTCCTTTCCCCTTGGCTCCCTCGTTGTCTCCTCTCACACCTGCTCCTTGTCAGCTCGTTAGCCCTCCCTTTGTCTCTGTCAGCTATATATGCTCTCCCTCTGCTCTCAATCTTGGTTGGCTCCTTGTTGTTGCTAGTCCCGTCATCACTGTTGTCGTCTCACCTCGTTTCTTCCTGGCTCCTTGTACATGTTTTCCCTTGACATCTCCATGGTTCTGGTCTGTTACATTTTTAGTTAGATTTTTGGATTCCTGCCTTTGTTAACCATTTTCATCATCAAAACTACTAGTATTCACCTCAGCCTCTCAGCCTCTGCATTTGGGTCCTCCAAACCAGTGGTAGGGCAAGTGGTAAAAAAATAAATAAATAAATATATATATATATATATATATATATATATATATATATATATATATATCAAACTATTGAGATTTTAACAAAACCTTATCAAGACAGTTTGGAGTGGAGCAGTTGAGGTATAGCTCATTTAGTGGAAAATAACAGATGCCATTTCACTGCTGTCTTTATCCTAGCAGATGACCAGGATGAGGAGATGCCAAGCTTTTGTAGTTGTGCATAATACTCAAACAAACTGCTGATACCATTTTTTTGTTTACAGAATAAATTATTCCATCCAGTAAACAACATCAAAGAAGAATCGATAGCAGAATAAACAGCTTGACATAGCCAGAAAAGATAGGGCAAATATTTCACTGGAGCAACACATTTACTAAACTGCCCAGCTACCAGATGCATGTACTTAGTTCACAGAGAAGCATTTCCAATAATGGAGAAAACACAAATATGCTTATTTTTAGTGTTAAATTTATAAACTCGGGAGAATTTTATAAGCTTTTTGACCTTCATTATAGAGAAATACAGCAAATCTGTTTGTCACCAGGGCAGTTTTTTTAAGGTAGAGTTAAAAGGTCAAAGTTGTATCAACTAGCTATAAAATAGCAGTGATATATACTGTCAGACTGCCATGGTCTCCTCCAGACAGAATTGGATAATTTGCCCTGTAGAGCCATAAAAAGGAAGAAAATTGCCATTTCTGGTGTTTACAGAAGCCACAACAGATAACATTTTTTTTTCTCACACATAAGCAGCAAGCTTAGCCTGGCTCAGGTGAGAGCAGAAGAACAATGAGCCACAAGCTCCCTGAACTTAAATGCCCCCCCTTTTGAAGATGTTTTCAGGGAAAATGCTTAGCCATGCTACTCGATGGCCAGAGCTATTTGCCTCAGTGTCGACAGTTATGTGGTGACATTTTTTCACCTTCTCTGTGTCTGTGGACACAAGTGGGATTATTTATAAGCTTATTAAACCATAAATTCTGAACCAGTGTTAGACAATGAGTAGGAGGAATCTATTAAGCTGCCAAGTTGCCAAGCTGATAAAATACTGAAGATAAAGGAGGCAATCAGCCACCTCATGCCTTGATGAGCCATATATTTTCCAAATCACTGAAGACTGTGTAGGTGAAGTCTTTACATCAAACATAGGAGAGAGAATTATTTGAAAATACAACCACTTTCAGTACTGACACCTGTATAGCCTCTTAAGTTTTTGTGGTATGGTTGAAATGGTTGAAAACTCCAGAAACCTGTGAATGTGGAACTAAAACAAAAATAGTTTTGTAATAAGATGAGGGATAAAAGGATAACCTAAAGCCTAATGCAACAGAAACATTAGAAGAACGTCAGAGGCGTGTGATTTTGAAACTCCTGGTAACAGTTTTTTGAGGTCACCTGTCAGGTAGAGAAATGTTTCACAGGCTTTCACAACCTTGTGAATGGTCAAATCTATTTGTATTCTCCTAGTGGTAACAAGAAAAGAGAAAGCCAAAGCAAGAAAACATTTCCCTCCTCAATCTATGATTTAAATAGAAGGCTTCATCTGTCTACTTACCTTTACCTTTCGCAAAAAAGTTGCAAATCAAAGATATAAAAGAGCCACACTGTGTGTCCAAGGGTGACCACATCCGCCCACCAGCACCATCAACTCCCACTAATTAGCACTTCATCTATTTGCCTAATATAACAAACAACGTAGAAAAGTCCTCATGTTTCTGAGTAGTGGTAGCCTTTAAAGCTGTTGCCAAGTAACTAACAGAGCTTTAATGAACATACCTATTTTCTGATCTAAGAAAAACTCTTAGTTATTATTTCTAAGTCCTCTGTCAGCACAAAGTACTGAGATAAAATATGTTGATATGGTTCCAATAGCTTGGTATAATCTTTTAAGCCACACATAGGCCTTAAAGACTAAAAAGTGTTTACAACTTCCAGTCAAATGTGACTAATGTGACAATTAACTAATATCATCTGATTTTATATGTTATTCAGAAACTCTGGCTACAAAGATGAAAGGAAATTCTCCTAACTTATCACAGCATGAGGATTTTAGTTATTTAGATGCCCAGTTAAGGAGTTTGACATGAATCCCTGTTGAATTTTTAAAATGGAGCCTAGGCGGAAGTTCAACTGAAGAAACTAATTGCTCTCCTACATCCACCTGCAACACAGCCAATCAGCTTTGAACCACACCTCCACGAAAGACAATCGGCATCCAAAGTTCATCTTAAAAGGCCTCAAATACGCACCTGTTGACTCCTGTGCGCAGGCGGCTGATGCGCTGTGTGACTTCATTCAGATGACACCGTTTTCAACCCACCTCCAGCTCCTCCTCCACCATCGCAGCTAAAGCTTCATCAGAGTGTCACTCCTCCCAGACTCTACTGCGTTCCCTGTCTCATCTTAACCAGTCCGGCAGAAGACCGCCATGTTGAGCCTGGTTCTGCCAGAGGTTTCTTTCCAACGGGGAGTTTTTCCTCCCCACTGTTGCTTCATGCCTGCTCATCATGGACAGGTTCTTTCAACCTGTGTTATCCAACTGTATTTCCATCTTCCAGGTCCCTGAGAGAAGCTCTAGTATCAGCTCACACAGTCCACTGGATCTCCCCATGAAGCTCAGCATACCGTCTCGCTAACCAGCAGTCTACAGACTGACCAACTTCATCTACAGTATCTCCACTCCACCACCGGTTTCAGGCCAGGGGGGAAACAGCCCTATTCTTTGCTCCAGTTCATGCATATCTATCAAAATGAAGCGCTATGTTTCCTGCCAAGGTCTGAGCGCCAAAGACAAAGTACATAATTGTATCAATAAATTTCTCCTAATTGTCTTTTCACTTTGTGTGAGTTTTTCAGATTGAACTGATAAATTATTATATTGTAGCATCAGAATGTAAATACAGCCTTGTTGTTGGTGTCAGCTGGGCATCCCCTTTCTACTGTAGGCTCAGAGAAAATTGTCAAGAGAGAAAAAGTATCCAGTGGGCAGAAGATGTGCAAGTAAAAAGGCCTATGCCTAGGGCATTAAATGCAGCAGCAGAAGAAGTCACAAGGGTTCTGTTTCTGTCAGCTAAAAATGTGAATTTGGTGGAACTGGTTCTTAACATGACTGTACAGTTTAAAAACCTGTTGCAGCAGTGACACGGTGTCATTTCAGTAATGTGTCTGATATTATTTTAAATCTTTTCCTCTACAACGTTAGTGCTAATATTGTTGAATGCTTTGCACACTTGCCCTACGATAGACTGGCGACCTGTTCAGGGTTTACCCCGCCTCTCGCTCGTAGACAGCTAAATTGTGACAGAAAATGAATGGATTCTTTGCGTACATTAAATGGCTGTTCTATTGATGTCTTCAATTTCTCAGAAATCTGGTCACATATATCAAAATATTTACTAGCTGTTTTATAATTCTGGGTAAAAAACTAAAGTTATTAAATTTACATTATCAGAACTTGCATTTACCCCGAGGTTTGTGTAAACACTGATTCCCAAGGTGTGTAATTTGCCTTTTTACCAAGTTACCTGCCACTGTAAGAAAAACCTATTTAACAACTGCGATGCCTGAGGTTGACATCATTATTCATGAAACCCATCTGCCTGGAGAAAGCTGTATTTATTTATTTTTTGGCAATAATAAGATTGAGCAGAGAAAAAAATCTCCAATAGCAGCATCAATTCATCTGCCAATTTGTTCTTCACGCCATCCAAGGTGCACACACGGTAATAGGCTTACAGTTAAAAAAGCAGATTCTGCTCAAAAATTTTCATATGTATGTAAAAACTTTCATATGTATATGACTAAGAATCTAAGAGTATAACTTCAAGTCAAAGGCCATCTAAAAAAATTAGCTATGACCTCATGGCTTCTGTTAAATTGTGTAATTTTTTACAGCTTTGTAATTAATGTAAGAAGGAAGGATTTGTTAAAAAGAGATGATTAGGGAAGCAAATACAGGCATGAAAACAGAATTCTGTAGCAGAGGGGATTTTCACGTTGCGGTTAAGCTGTGCTTAATAGAACAGACTCTTTAGCATACCCAACAAATACTGGCTGGAATATAAAAATATTGTTATAAACTCATTAATGACATTTCCATGTTGACATCAATACCCCCAGAAAAGGTTGTGGTACTATTGTTTTTCAAGATGAGATAAGATAAAAGTCAATAAGATAGTCAATAATTTCAAAACATTTAAATTTTCACATGAAGCTATATATTATTTTATGTACCTGCCAGTCCTCCAGCCCCATAGCATGACATGGTGACCCCCATACATTTTCTGTTTAACTGTGTTCATACGTTTCTGACCTTTATTTTTTTTTTTCATCTAATGTCTTTATGATAAGAGGCTTTAATTTATTTTCTTAAGACCAAAGAAATTAAGGTAAATGTAAATGGTCATTTTGCATTTATTTTGCTGAAGAAATAATGGCTTCATCACAATGTTTTTATCATTTGTTCATGGGTTGGGCCGCACATTTTGTTAATGCTGTGGAAATCGCAACCCAGACTGAATCAGACAACTCTAAGTCAGTATTTTAGCACACAGATTATTACAGAAGGCTAATCTAGGTATGTGTAGTTGAGCTGTGAGTTCTTTTTACAAACCTGATAACTCTGTATTTCCAAATTATGTTCTTTTTCTTTAAGACTTGAAGTTTGCACTTTAATTTATAATA
This sequence comes from Cyprinodon variegatus, assembly GCF_000732505.1. Taxonomy (NCBI): domain Eukaryota; kingdom Metazoa; phylum Chordata; class Actinopteri; order Cyprinodontiformes; family Cyprinodontidae; genus Cyprinodon; species Cyprinodon variegatus. Next base: position 179,646 of record NW_015151770.1, read on the forward strand.
AAAAAAAAAAAAAAAAACAATTGAAATAATTAAATTCAGATGATCAAATGTAATGTATCAATTGCCAGATTCTATGTTTGTAGGGGGGAAAAAAACAATCTTGATAGTTCAGAGCAAACATGTCATGTTACTTGCTTTTTAATTCTCTCCAAAAATCCACTAAGACTGTGTATTTATAATGATTCAGCCTAAAATATGACCCAGCGAGCAGTCTTCCTTCTCTTTGTTGCTTTTTGACACAATGAGTTGTTGTTTGTTTCCTGAACTAAATAGAAATAATTGAAAAGCTGGTGTTGTGCTCCTTCGTTGTTTGCACAGTACAGTTAATAAGTTGTGTGTCAATGCCAAACTGCAGTTTAACGAGTTGAGTCATCCTGGCTGTTTTGTTTGTACAAGCCATTTTTTTCCCTTGCACTCATGTGGCTGTTCACTACTCAATTATTATCTGATGCAGTCTACTGATTCTTTATTCAGGACCAAATTGTTTACAAAGCAATCAGAAAGTGTCAGTCTGTGTTCAGGAATGATTCCCTGATGGGCTACTCTTTTTTTTTTATGTGCAAAGTGTGTGCAATCAGAGGGTTGAGTATCTATATTACAAAACCTTTACCAGGGAATCATCAAGCAGGCAACATCTAGCAGACACATATTCATTAGGAGAGCTGGCAATGTATATAAAAAAACAGCTTTATTTATTACAGAATGCATATATGTCTAAGTTAAGCGCATTTTGATACTGTGGTTGCGTTAAAGGACTGGTAAGCCATGTTTTAGAAAGAAATAAGTGCCAGTATTTAATTTATACAATACAAATATGTGACACACATAAGGGTAACAATTTGATACAGATATATCAATATTTTTTGTACAGAAATTATGAGGAACAACGCCATTAATAAGTTGATTATGGTAACTAACCCAAATAACAAGATATGTACAATAAAAATGTATAAAAATTGACAACAGAACACAAGCAATGCAAAAAAAATTGCTTAAAAAAAAAAATGCCCGCTATACAGTTTCTGTGATGCCCCACTTCAAGAGCCCACTATTCATTTTAATAGTGAAAAAGCTATGCTACAGGTGACACTTTAAAAAGTCATGAGCTAAAATGGCTTAGCAACGAGAACTTAAAAAATAAACCCTACTAATTAGGGCTGAAAAAGCGAAAATGTAGGATGCATATCATTGCAAATTCTTCATAAGTATATTAGTTGTATTTAAAATACAATAAACACACATTCTTCCATTCATTTTGGACTTCATATGGGCTTTAGTTTGAAGGTTATTCTGTTTCCAGCTTCAGATGTTTCTACCTTTTCTTAAAAGTTGGAAGGCAGAACCAATCTGTCACACCTCCTGTCCACCTCTCCTTGGCATGCTAAATGAGGAAAAGAAACAAAAACAATGTTTGGATTTTTTAAACTGTTGTAGACAAAACAACTATAAAAATGTAGAATAGCCTTATTTCACATGCAAAAATGATGATTGCAAAAGCAACAAAGACATGAGAAACAATCCCATGCTTAGGCTTCACAGGGAAAAGGCTGGAGAGAAGGAGCAAAGCCATATTGGTGGATCACATCACGAATTGGACTGTGGTAAGAATCCATGTGCAGAACGTTAATATAATCTCTGGAGGATGTCAATAAATTTCAGAAATCTCTAAGACTTTGTTTATCCGGTGCAGATTTAATGCATAAAAAGCAGATGTGTGTGTCTGTATGTGGGGGGGTGGGGTTCTTTGCTTGTTTTGTTTTTACTTGGGGTTCGGAGATAATGTAAAGCCTGTGTAATTTGGGCTTTATTCTAACAGCACTTACAGTATAGGATGGATCCTAGTTTTTTATTTCACTCCCCATTATTGCATTTCCTTTATTGTACTTAATTTGTTTCCTAAACTGAGTTTGTCCTAAAATCTGTTGTCTTTGTCAAATTTCCTCCATGGTACAGTATGTAAATAAAGTAATCTTGTAGGAATGGAACGCAACAATGACACGATTTTTTAGCAGCAAATCTTTTGCAAGCAACTTTAAACAAGGTAGGTCAGCAGGGTGGGGTGAGATGGCGATGCAGGTACATATCCCAGTATGTATAGTGTTCTTGAACAACATCCCAGTACACCGATGGGTAAAATTTAAAAAGTGACGGTACTGTGTACTGTTGCATACAGTACTAACCGACCTAAATAATGGCTAGAATTAATGCAAGTTGTCATCTGTCCTTTTCCTTGGATATTTTTTCACTAACATTCGTAGATCTCACACTTCATTGCAAAACATAGAACACATCAAAAAGATAACATTTTCTTTTCAACTATTTTCTAAGTTATGTCCCTCTGCTGCTTCATTGATTTCAATCTGCTTTATGCAACAAAGTCACCACATCTAGATGCTGTCAGTTGCTTGACATATCAGCAGCAATTCGCATGGTGGGCAACAAGCTCCATTCATGTCAGTTCTATTTGCAGCTTGAAGGTTTCAAATCAACATGGCAGACATAGTACTTTATTCCTTATGGAAAGCCAAACTTTGGAAGACAGGGTTCCTGCGTTCTTCAGCAGATGCTCCCATTGTGAGACGTCCAGGCCCTTTGTCTTTTGTCTAACCAGGACACAAAACTGACCTGCTTTGGCGGAGAATTGCCTGTACAACAGAGGTAGGTACGGCACTGTTCTATAGCTCAGACAGGAGTGGCGGGAGGTCAGAGCCAGAACACAGGCAGAGAGAGGCAGAGGCTGCAGGTGGCCTGGGCCGGCTTTAGAGATGCAAAGGGAGGATGAATTATGAATGATTTAGTGGTCAATTTTAAGGCTAAATAAAGCATATTTTTAAAACCACACACAAATCTCTTCAGATATTATTCTTTTCAAGGTTAAAAATTAACTTTTTAAAAAAAAGTTTTTTCTTCATTGTACTTGCTCAACCTACATCACAGGCAATCCAGCCCCTGATTGAGTGTCGCTATGCATCTATTAAATGTGTTGCATTGCCTTTATAATCAACATTATCATACCTGTTGCATTACTACAAGTCAGAACCCTGGGCTCCTGAACATGCCTTCACAATTGCATAACATGTAGTGTATATATTGCGCATTCAGAAATACAGGATACAGGAATCCATCTTCCACCATTTGAGCTTAAACATTTGGCTTCACTCTGGCTTCCTATGTTAGACTGAAATGATTGTCTAAAAATTATAGCAAAAGTTTTGAGGGAACACAGAGCCCCAAGCAGCTTTCTTTTAGCTACATTAGCTGTAGATTTGTATTTTGGAGGATTGAGGTGTCTAATGTTTATTTAATATGTGCATTTCGTTTTATTTAGTTAAATTATTGTCATGGCTCTGATGGCTGGCCCCATTGCTAATTTCATTCAGCTGCCTAACTCTGCCCGGTTTCCAATTACTGCTCATCTAAGCCCCATGCTCCTGCTACTAAATATACGGCTCAGTCCCTGCCATTGTGGCCAGATTACATGTATTGGTGTTGGTGCTCTTGTGCTAATGGTTGTTCCGTAGGGTTCCTGATTTCCTGACCTGTTCTGCCTCTTACCTACTGAGCCTGCGTGTTCCAATCTGAACATTCTTCCTGAACTGTCTGTGGACTGCTGGAACCCTGGAGCAGCCTGTTCCTATTCTGATCGGTATCCCTGACCAGACTCCTGGACCTCTGAGCCTTCCTGTTCTGATCAGTTTCCCTGATATGGCTCGGACTCCTGCTTGTTCTCTGGGGCTGCAGCATCTGGGAAAATTTGGACAACGCCCACGGCATCTTCTTGGCAGCCCACTGGCTGGATCCTACCTCGCTCTATGGAGATTAACTGAACTTTTACACCCAGTTAGTGACTCATATGGAGAATCATTCTCCTTCAGATAATCATGGTCGCTAACCTGTGTTTTTCTTAAACTAGAGTTTCCAGTGATGGGCAGTGCCGCGTCCTAGCCACTGATACCACGGATCCACAGCGTGCTTCTATTAAATAAACGCTTTGAATTATCCCACTGTTGGTCTCGACTGAATTCTGGGTCCTACATTCTTAGCTTATAACAAATACAGAATAACAGGAAATCATTATGTAAGCTCATTAGTATTTTTATCTATTTAAAACACAGTGAAAAACATAATGACATGCACATTTCAAAATTGTAATTTCCAGAGATGGGAAGTAACAAAGTACAAATACTTCGTTACTGTACTCAAGTAGATTTTTCTGACATTTTTACTTTACTTTACTACTTATTTTTATGGTGACTTTTTACTTCTACTCCTTACATTTTTACACAAATATCTGTACTTTCTACTCCTT
>NW_015151771.1:0-4965 GCF_000732505.1 Cyprinodon variegatus
CAAAATAAATGCTTAAATATACTTAAGTGGTTTAGAAGTAATGGTGTATTCTGTTGAGGTGAATACATGTTGCCCCTCATACTATTTTATATACAGAAACCTTTATAGATTGTTGTGTACATATACCCCTCTCTTTTTGGTTATTAACACAATTATAAATTGCCTAATAGGAAAAACAAAATCTGTGAATTGTGGAATGCATAGTTTCACTGGTCCACTGTTCGGCATTTGAAATACAATACACAGACACACGTGTATGGCAAGCTATTTTATCATAAAAGCTACGTCTCCCGAATATACGTATTTTTTTTAAAGATGTAAAACAAATTTTACTAGCAAAAAATACATTTTGACTATCCTTAACAATTCAATTATCAGAAATTTACCTTTAAGACATCTTAAACTGGAGACCACCTTCACATGATTCTGACGTCATTTAGACTAGTCAGAATTGAATTGGGATACACATATTTTAATTAACTTCTCCAGCTCTCTGTGGGTGAGAGACGGGGTACACCTTGGACAGGTCGCTAGTCCATCGCAGGAAGACGGAGACAAAAAGGACAAACAACCATTCACACACACAGAAGCCAATTAACCTGAGTTGAGTTTTTGGACTATCTACTGCCCCACTGACCAGCCCCTCTATGAATCAATGAGGGGAAAAAAAAGAAAAGGTCTTCATAAATCTGCAGTTTTCCTCCATGAGAAGGAGGCAGATATAAATAAAAAGATTTTATTTTCTCAGTTCGATCACTGGGCAGTTGCAACCCCCCATCAATCAATAAATAAACAAATAAATAAAAACTAAAGCTGATTTTATGATAAAATGGCCTGCCATACCCCAAAACGTCATTGGCACTGTTCTGATTGGGCGACAGGGGTTCTTGCTACATGTAACCAATCAGTGAGCAGATATGTGTCTATAAGTACTCCCAATGCATCGCACTCTGGTACATACCATCCCTTCTCAAAGATAGAGCTTGATCATGTCTGGACGCGGAAAGACCGGAGGCAAAGCCAGGGCTAAGGCCAAGAGCCGCTCCTCCAGAGCAGGGCTGCAGTTCCCAGTTGGCCGAGTTCACAGGCTGCTGAGGAAAGGGAACTACGCTGAGCGCGTCGGTGCCGGGGCTCCTGTGTATCTGGCTGCGGTGCTGGAATATCTGACCGCTGAGATCCTGGAGTTGGCTGGAAATGCTGCCCGCGACAATAAGAAGACCAGGATCATCCCCCGCCACCTGCAGCTGGCTGTCCGCAACGACGAGGAGCTGAACAAGCTGCTCGGTGGAGTCACCATCGCTCAGGGAGGAGTTCTCCCCAACATCCAGGCGGTGCTGCTGCCCAAGAAAACCGAGAAACCCGCCAAGAAGTAAAGCTACGTCACCTAAAACCAACCAACGGCTCTTTTAAGAGCCACACAAATATTCTCAAGAGCGGGATTCAATTAAAATTAAACTTTCTGTGCGCTTGTTTCCAGAAAGTCATGTGACTTTCTGGAAAGTCTGCTAAATCTGCTAAAAAATAAAGTTTTTGCGGTTTCTGATGATTGGATGTAGCTGCTTGAAAGGAATAGGAAAGCTTCAGCCTTTGCTTATTTTTATTTTTCTCGTGTCTTTACTCAAAGTTATCACCCAACTTATCTGAATTAAGTTTAGTTCCTGTTTTTGCTGAACTTAAAATGATTTAAAATCCTAGTCCACAAACATTCACATTTCCCCCTAAATTTTCACCTTACAATTACATTATTTGACTGCATCTAAAAGTATCAAATATTCTCAATTTATATTGAAAATGAAAACGATACAATATAACCAATAACTTAAATTATATTGTACTAGGTCATCAAATCAATTCAGTCTAGTCTGTAAATTAAGCTGCCTGTAATGTCTTTAAATGTCCAGCAGGTGTCGGTATTCTGCGAGACAGTACCAACGCAGCATCAATACACTTTCAAAGGTGTAATCAGTCGCCTTTTTTGCACTTAAAGGAATAGTACACCCAAAACATGATTAGCCTTCATTTTCTACTCACCCCCATGCTGAACAACACTCTGGAGTACTTTTTTGATATCTCAAATGCATCTGGAGATCTGGGAGGCTTCTTGCTGTCTGCTGACATTCAAATAATGGAGGTCTATTGTGCCCGAGACAGAAAGGTCCATAAAAGTCCACAAAAAACGTGTCAATATTCCTCCATACTGCTCGTCCAATGTATTCCAAGTGTCCTGAGTGGGTAGCATCCAGAATTTACTCGAAACGAAGTCATTTAGAATGTTTTTAGAGCATAAACAGTAGTGTAGACAGCAAGAAGCCTCCCAGATCTCCAGATTCATTTGAGATATCAAAAAAGTACTCCAGAGTGTTGTTCAGCATGGGGGTGAGTAGAAAATGAAGGCTAATCATGTTTTGGGTGTACTATCCCTTTAATGAAAAGACATTCATTATCCACAGCATTGATCATTAAAACATTACAGATGTAATAAAGAAAATATACATACAGTAAGTACACTTAATAATAATTGCAAAAAGAAAGTACTTTAATTAACAATTTAAGTATTTTTAAAAACTTGTTACTTTTACCTAACTACAAATGTCAGTGTGATACATTAACTAGAGTGTTTGTGTATTTGTACTAGTACTTAAGTACCATTTCTGAGTACTTCTTCCACCACTGTCTGAATTATGAAAAAGCCCCCTATTGCTGTCACTGAGCTGTCCAAACATTTGCCTGCAGGATTCTGGGTTGCTGCAATGGTGCTGGCTATTCTTGACAAAGATGTTTGAAAATGTCAATGTAGAATAAATTCAGCACTATGTGATGTGCAGAGAACGAAAACTTCATGTATCCGAAGACTACTTCAGAAATCTGTATTGAATTACCCTGAAAAAGTTGCTCATTTACGTCAACAAATTATGACCAGCTGAAGCGAATCCGATGGTAAATCCTGCAACTAGATAACATAAATGACCCCGTTTTCATTTTTAAGCTTTTTTATATTTTTATATACACTTTTTTTTCCCTTAAATTGTTTTTTTTTTTTTTTTCAAAGCTTCATGGTTATATGAACCACTGACCCTAAATCTGTGTCATTTTTCTACTAGACTGGACAGATGAGGCACACTCTCTTTGTTTCCATTTTAAGCCTTTTACTTCAATAGCTTCACAGGCATTGATACTATTTATTAAGAAACAGAATGGTGACATGTGATGCAAATAAATGTGAGCATAATTTAACACTATTTTGTGCTTCATCAGGTAAATCAAGCAGTTGACATGAACAGTGTGAGATTTATTAAGCATTGCCCGACAGAATAAGCTGATATTTCTCTCCAGGATGGAGTCACAGCCAAACAGCAACAGACCAGATGAAGCTACTATGAGTGTTACTCCTCTCAAGATTATCAAGGCTCAGTGTCGTTCTTTTGGTTTTAACACCCATTTATTTTGGACGTATCTTACAAAGCCCCCAAATTAGCTCAAAACAAATATAAAAGTTTATACAAATAAAGACAAAACATTAAAATCGTACCTCATTGGCTGCATAAACTCCAGAGGAATAAAGATTTCTGCACCTTTTCTCACAAAAAAACTGCTGAAACTTCTTGAAAAAAGTCCCTTATGATTGAATGTTTCATTGTAATACTTTTATGTATGTAACTCTTGTTTTTAACTAATTAAAATAAATGAGTGGACTCGAATGGCAGCTACAATGAGAAAAACAGAGCATAACAGAGATCGAACTAATAGATTCTGCAAAGTGGGAGAATAGATAGAATGATGAAAAAGAAATACCTATGTCCTCCAGCAGTCTAAGCCTATAGCAGCATAACATGAGAATTTTACTCCATGAATTTAATGGTTTCACACCATTTTAATTTTATACCACCACCTCATATTATACTCGATTACCAGTTCATGTGATATTGCATAGGTGATATTGCAAACATTAAGTGGGATCAGTGCCCTTTTAAGGTAGTGAGTGGCTCTTAAAAGAGCTGTTGGGTGTACAAGACCTAAAGCTACTTTTAACATTCCTAAGAAATATATGAAGTCTTAAAATGGAACATTAAACGAGTGTGTAGCCTAATAGAGCAATTTCACACAGATTTTGGATCAGTGGTTCACTTAACATATGAGCTATAGAGGAAAGATACCTGAATCTTTAAAAATACTAATTAAAAAAAAAGAATTAAAAAGGGTGTGCCTCATTTATGTAATCTAGTAGCAGGATTACCCTAGTCATAATCTACTTTCAGACATCTAAAATTATCATTCAGGACAATCAAAATGTAGTTTTTCCTTGTTAACTTTTATGATACGGCATGCAAAGGATTTTAAATAAAAAAGGATGTTCCTCATTTATGTAATATAGCAGCAAGATTAACCATTGGATTTGTTAGAATTGGACACAAGACAAGGGATACATTGATTTTGTTACGCAACAGTCTTTGTTTCAGGAACTTGTTGAGTCCCCAAAAGAAACACCCTCAGTGAGAAGAGGGTGAGGTTATCTAAATGTTATTTTCACTAGTCATAATATAGCTTCAGATATCTAAATTCGTCATCAGGATAGTCAAAACGTAGTTTCCCCTAGTTAACATATTGACAACTTAAAAATGATGGATAGTCAGAGGTTGATTTTTATGATAAAACAGTCTGCCATAGCTTTCCTTTGTAACCGAACCGTCACCATTTACAGCATGCATTAGTTTAACGGTTAGCAAATATTAAAACAATAGAGGAAGTAGGATCCTAGCTCTTTAGAGGCAGTGGGTGGCTCTTAAAAGAGCCGTTGGGTTGTTGTAATGTTGGTAGCGCAGTTTACTTGGAGCTGGTGTACTTGGTGACAGCCTTGGTGCCCTCAGACACGGCGTGCTTGGCCAGCTCCCCGGGCAGCAGGAGGCGCACGGCGGTCTGGATCTCCCTGGAGGTGATGGTGGAGCGCTTGTTGTAGTGAGCCAGACG
>NW_015151771.1:6053-8414 GCF_000732505.1 Cyprinodon variegatus
CAGACATGGCAGGTTCAGGCATGGTTCCTCAGTCGTAGCAGAAAGGAATGATTTGCTGCGAGCCAAGCACTCCTCTATAAACACATTGAGTGTAAACTGAGCTGTACCGTTCCCTGGCTGTGATTGGCTGAGCTGCCCACAAGGTTTACCGGAGGAGGCGGAGCTTCACATGGGTTTGAAAATTCCCGCCCGATCTGTTTAGCAGCGACACAAAAGGCGCCACATCCTCAGAGCCCAAACAAAGAAACAAAGAAAAACAGCGTTTAAATGTGTTTATTTGGGGACTTAATGAATAAAAAAGAAACAAATCTAAATCCATCAGAGGCTTCATTGAGACTAAAACCTGAATGTTGCTCATTTAGGTAGGAGCCATTAAATATAACTCTGGCTCCACATTTCTTCTGGAGTTTAAGGATGTTTTTCCAAGCAGATTTCTAACAGGAACATTTGGAAATGAGAGCATAGAGAGGATAAATGTTAACAGAGAGCTTTGTCACTACATCCAGATGATCCTAGAGTTAGACCACTGTTACCATGATATGGCTGGAGCCACTGATGCCTCCAACAGTTCAGCAATCTGCCATCAGACCACTGAACTGTTGGAAAAACTCTAAATCATGTCCCTCTGCATCAGACCCACACCAAACCAACACTGCAAAACTGAATCATATTTATTTAATGCTCTGATCTTCCATATTAATGTGTACCATGTTTTTTTATTCTCCCACACAGTTTACATTTGATCACTGCTGCACCTCTAGAATTGGAAATATGAGAGTTTTACAAAACGAAATTTTGTACATTTACAAACATCTGAATGATGTCATGAAGTGATAATGTGGATTTTAACTTTTATTTGGGCAAAACTTCCAGACCAAGCAAACCTGATGGTACCATTGTATAAACTAAACCATTTCTCTGGTCTTAAGACGAATCCTGTTAACCTCAGTCATTTATCTCAGCCATTTAATACATATATATTTTGAAGTATTATTTAAATAGGAAAGAAGCAAGCAGTAAAAGCATGGGGTTGTGAACAATTTTCCTTTGCATTGTTAATGTTTTAATTCAAGGGTGTAACTTTCCGATAAAAGTAGGTGGGACGCTCTAAGGATAGCGGCTGATGGACCTACAGCTGCTCAACCTGAACGCTTTCTATAGGGTTTATATTTTCCAAAAATGAGCTCAAACATATATTTATTGAATGCTTTACTATTGTTGAGAACACACTAGTACCACAATACATTTGTGGTATTTATAGTTACAGACAGATGCCTGTCTTTAGTGCATTATTTTTTTAAAGGGCTCAAAAACATTAATGTATAAAAAATGACGAATAACAGCCGATGCCAACATCAATATATCCTGCATCTCTAGAATGGAAACAACTTCACTTCCATAAATCCATCCATGCATGGCTTCCCTCTAAGCTGCATCAGTGATTATCCTCCTTCACAAGCAGCAAAATAAAATGTAGAAATTCGTCTCATATGTCATTGACAGCCAAAGTCCATATATTGAACCTTATATTTCAAAAATCCTTCATACGCTGATTTTTATTATATGTGCTTTAATCCTTGCAGGTTTCTTATATTTTAATTTTAAGTCTGTGTCCTGAGAGTCCGGCTGTCTCTGGGTTGCAGCTATTTCTGAGTCTTGTTGAAATACAAAATACAAAAAGATATGTTGAATTTTGTTATAGCATATCTTTTTTTTTCTTGTAAACTTGGAGACATTTTATTGCATGTTGCATATCCCAGTAAATGTTTCACCTTTAAATCTGCCGCTCTCCCTAATCGTGTCCCCGCCTCGCATAAAAAACAGATTTATGAACCTGTCTACCAATATAATGATGCCAGAGAAAAATCTTTTTTAAGGATCTCTAGAAGCTCTGCAGACTGATTCTCTGTTCATCAGAAAACAACAGATATGTGTTCATTTTAACTCTGAGTAACGTTCCTCTGAGAAGCCCAATTTTTTAACTCATAAATGTTCACTCTGTTGCCATTTTAAGCTAAAAAAGCTCCATATGTGTAACTAACGGATTTTTCGGTGGCATCTCTGATTTATTTTAACCAAACACTCTTCTAACTTTTACTTAAACATTTATCGGAGTTGCTGCTGGTTAAAATTCACTGAGTGCTGCTGCAAATTTATGTAAAATTGGCTTGCCATAGCTACGGAAGAGGATCAGGGCCACTGGAAAAAAAAAAAAGTTAACTAATTTTTAAATTTTATTTCAGTTTAGTATGGTAAAAAGTCAGAATTCTGACTTTTTTACCAGAATTCTGACATTAATCTCAGAATTCTGACTTTTTTCTTAGAATTCTGACTTTAATCTCAGAATTCTGACTTTTTTCT
>NW_015151771.1:9392-18972 GCF_000732505.1 Cyprinodon variegatus
GAGAGGAGGGACTGGAGAGCAGCGGGAGAGAGAGGAAAAAACACGGACTGAAAACCCTCTGAACACAGTTAGCTGCACCAAACTTACAGTTACTGTTGGCTGAAGTAAATCAGCGGAAAGGGGGAAAAAAGCGGAAATTATTGGTGGGGACATGTGGGGACATCCACACTACGTTTATTTATAGCTTTTATATATATATTTTTTTGTTTTGAAAGATTTTCCATTTTAAGAAATGGAAAATTGTCATTTGTTAGTAGATAAAAGCTAAAAAAAAAACAATCAAACGAGTCTAAATAAAACAATGTCGCATTGGAATAAGTACAAAGGGTCATTATAGTGCATTCAGACCCAGGCGGTGTAAAGAATTATTTCTCCTTATTTTATAAAAAGAGAAAATGTGTTTATAACCGTATCAGCATTTTATTCAGTAGCTACTTTTTAACAGCGGAACACTCCACAAAACTGACACCTCTCGCGAGACTACCGTACATGCCCCTGAAACCTGTTGCATGCTGGGTATTGGAGTTCTAGACCTTCCGAGCTCATGACGTCACGTTCTTCCCCCTATAAACAATGCTTAACGCCTAAAACATACCAAGAAAAAAGCTTTTCTTGTAAATAACTTTCCCATTTAAACAGTTTGTTTTCTTTTCTAAAAATGTCTCTAAGTTCAACGTTCAGTTTCAGCTTTATGTGTCTCAACATCCCTTCATCACATCTTAACAAATTCATCCTGATTTAATTCAAAGAAGGTTTTGTTTATGAATGAGTCTATCTGCTGCTTCTGGGTCCAGTTAAACAAAACAATCTAATTTCCTGTTAATAAAACATTGGTTTGCTTGACTTGACAAAGCAACCAGCAGATGGCGCTCTCAGCTTGGCAAACATTAAGTCCATCACCATATTTCCAACCGGATGTCTGTAAAATGACTCTAATTATTGCTTTTCTTGTCTTTTCCTCTTATTGACCATTAGGTGCATTATTCTATTAAAGGTTTGCTATTCATAGAGTAAAAACTAATTGTTAGATTCAGCATTGTGTTCTTGATGGCTTCATTTTTACTGTATAAAATCCTGATCATACAGTTTTGTATAAAATCAGCGTATCTAGCACAGTTTTGTTTAGTTTTTTTAATTATCAGAACTTTCTCTCAAGTCATTTAAAAGCCAAGTTCTTTATAACCTTGAAAAGGCGTCTTAGAAATCAACAAGAAGTTTCCTGACTTCTCCTTGGTTGAAGTCAAAGTCATTCCTGCTCAGTGGTTTGGCTCCAGGCGATGATATATGATCAACAGAGAGGAGGAGGAGGGGAGGGGTTGAGCTGATATACAGATGGGAATTACTGGTCCCAGTAAACACCTGGAGCCTGAGGGGAAATAACATCTTATTCACATGCAGGTCTGCTGCTTCTTCAAATGACACTAGAAGATAAGAAGACATCTTTCCACAGCTTATTTAGGGTTCACTTGCTCTTTTTTTTTTTTTGGCACATGAGTATATTATGTAATCTGCTGCAATGGGTGGAAAGGCCTCCGAGATACATGCACGTTTCTTCAGTTCGAGATCATCTCCTCTTAACAAAAGAGTCCCTTTCAGCCCAAACTGCAGGGTGCGCATTGATTTCCTAAAAGCCATTGATTGGAAGCGGCGCAGCTGAGGAGCAGCAGAGGAGCCATGAATGGAGACAGTGGAATCTCATTTCTATGTTCTCCAGCTGTGAGCTCCACTTGTCAGCGCTGAAGGAGGGGAGGGGGCTGGCCGTTCCTGCATATGCTAGCTGCCCTGATGTTTCAGAGATAATAACCAAAAGAGATCTGATGATCTAAGAAGTTTCATCCTGACTAACTTCTTTCTTTTATTTTTAAATGTCCTGTTTCCCAACCTTTGGCTCATTATTGACTCATAATAGGTAATAATCAGAGTTTATCTGGGATTAGGGAAATTCAGGTGTCAAAAAGGAGCACATCAAAGGAGGCAACACATTAACCTCGTTACCGCTTATATAACAGAGCTCAATAATCCTGTTGGTGCCCCATCAGCACCCCACACAACCGACAGAAAACCGAGTGGGAGGAAGAAATGTCATATACCTCAGCATTTTGCTCTCATTGGCTTAGAACATGACAGATTCCCCGTCTGGGTCGCTTAGCATTGACGGCTTGCAGGGAGGTTTCGCCTGTCTGTTTGGCTATCCTTCAGTTGCCCCTTAATTCTGCTCTGTTTCTCCAAGTGCCCCCCCCCAACACACACACACCCTCTTTGCCATAATTATATGAGACTTACATAAACATTTCTTTAGCTGGCAAACAATAAGATTGCTGTGAAATGATACAGTGACAGCAGTGAGAAATGCATGTTGTGAAATTTATCATATTAGAAGTAATAAAGTTGTCAGAAATGGGAGGGGGGGGGTCATTGGAAGCTCATGTGTTTCTGTATAATGAAGGAGCGACGTGAAGCTGAACTCAGGACTGAGCAGAATTTTAATTCCTGCATGCAGAAACACTCACTGACAAATTATTCAAACACATTTATACATTTTTTCATGTCACAATCACAAGTTTACATAAATATTTTAATGGATAGGGTGTCATACATCGACACAGAGTTGTGCACAACGTGGAGCTGGAATTCATAAAATATCCATTTTGCAGAAGTTCCTGTTTTCTTGAAAGTATACGCCTCGTTTTCCTCTATTAATGCATTGAGTGAAAACTGCAATGGCTGAGGGGTGCAGAAGCTGTGCAAAAATATGAGAATTCAAAAAGTCCTGCAAACACAATCCTTAGAATAGCAAACCCAAAAAATGGACAAATACAGAAAACGTGCAAAAAAAGTAGCAGGAAGGTTGAAATTGCCTTGAAAACATTGAATTTGATACAAATACATAATGTATATTAATGCGCAAAACACGTGCACATAAAAAATGTTGAAACCAGAGAAACAGCCAGACAAATAAAGACCAGACTCATATTTAAATGATGCAAACTAGCTCTGCATCAGCTAGTTTTCAGCTTTGCTTAATTTTTTTATTTTGAATGTGTTTTATTTGTTAGTATCATATTATATTTGTAGTTGGTTTTGTGTTTGCAGGTTTTTCCTCTTTGTTGTTTTCTGTGCATGCAGGATTCTCCTTCACAGCGTTTCTCTTTGGTATTTATTTTCAGTGTCAGTCTCATTTTTGTGTTTCTCTGTATTTTCTTCTTCTGTCTGTAAATCTCATTTTGGTGTTAGTACTAAACCTAAAAATTTGAGTTCTTCCAACTTTTCTTTTTTTTTTTTACAGTGTAATAAACAAACACGTTTGCGGTGATTTAATGGATTTAGCGTTAATCAGTAAAAATATACAAACAATAATTTTCGTTGCGATCACTTAGTCTGGGAGCGGCCATTTTTGCCCAAATATAGTAGCCCCTCCCTCCTGCCATCTTCCAGCAGTGACGTCACGGTGCGGTAAGCCTAGCGCCATTCTCCCCGCTTTCCAAGCTAAATCAATGGGAACTACTAGACACATCTGCAATCAACAACAATTATTGAAGATTTCCAGAGGACTTCACCATTGAAATTCACCAGAGCTATAGTGAAACTGACAATGCCCACGTGCATGGCAGCTGGATGCTGGAATACATCGGGTAAAAGTGAAAAAAAAGAGTTATTCCACCTTTCTGATTCCTGATCCTCCACGGACGGGTTGGTCGTTGGATCGCCAACTTGAAGAGGGAGGATTTGCCATCGAACTTCTGGCCAGAGAAAAAACCCGTAATATGTAGCCAACATTTGGAAGAAGAATGTTTTCAAGATGACTTGGATAATAGCGCGTTGTGACAAACACCAGATACAGCACTGGGACTTGATCAACAGCCGATACCGCACCGTGACGTCACAAACCAGTAGGTGGCAGTAGTGTTCTTTGACAAACATGGATGCCTCCAGTAAAGCACATTCACATGAAAATTACTCTGAATTAAAAACACTTATTTATCGAACAGTATGTAATAATTTCATATTTAAAGTACTTTCAGAAGTTTAAATTCTGAATATGAGCGACTTTTCCTTTAAGCTGCTGTTGGATTTAAATGAAGTGTGGCGCTGATTTTCAGTTGTTAAAGTTCAACCTAAAGCTGAAATAAAAATGTATGTTGTTTTGATTTTCAGTCCAAAGCAAACCTATAAACCACCAGTATGAAAAGCACTATCTTTATACAACAACAGTACAGTGAGAATCACAACCAGGTGAATCAATATCTTGTATTTTTATTTGATGAATTAAAGCATAAAATAAAATCAGATATTCTTTTTTTATAACGCTAGAAAGAGGAAAAAGAAAGGATGTGTTAAAAGATTTAGCCCCTTTTATTTTGTAAATGTGTCAGGTCCAGGTGTCATTTGTCGGCCACCTGTTCTCCCCGAGGTTTACCTGACCTGCAGCACAGCCAGGAGCAAATCTTTAACACGCTTCTGGTGCATCTGCAAGCCAGCAGTTTTGGGACATCCACAGGCCTGAGTCATCCACTGAAGTGAAGTCATGCCAAGATGAGGAGACAGGGAAAAGCCCAGGCCTCCCTCTCAGCCTTAGGAGGGGGGCGGGGGAATCACTTCTTGTTATGTATGTCCATCTGGGTTTTTTGGGTCACCCCCATTCTCACAGCCTGATTGCTGGAGCATGGCGGCACAGGACTCTGACCTGTGTGTCATAAAGTTGTCATGCACAGTCTTGCATAACAAAACTCATCCAAACTGCCTGAGCTCATCAAAAGGAGTTCAACCAACTCTTAAATTGCAGCGATATCTTGCTCAGTAAGCATCACTGGATTATAACGGAGAGAGAAGTAGTGATGTGAGAACCGGACACTTAGATGCAAAGGGAGGCAGAATTAAAAACTGCATATTCCTGTTTCCTTTAGGACAAAGTAGTGTACTTGAAGTAAATTCTATTAAGAATACTTAAGTATAAGTTTAGAAAGTTTACCGAACAATGTACTTTTAGTGTACTTGAAATATTACTAAAGTAATACTTCTTCGAACTAAATTTATCACATTCTTAAGTTAACTAAAGTGTACTTAAAGTATACTTTAGTAAAAAATGGTAAACAATGGTATAGTCAAGTGTACTGGACTATACTATTGTTTAGTATATGAAATATAGTTTAGAATAGGTAAACTCTAAGTGCACTGACTGATTTTAAGTATGAAATTAGTGCACTTTTAGTATACTTGAATAAACTACTTTTTGCTAAGGGTTAGCCTGCCAGCTAGCTTTAGGCAAATACATTTTTACATTATGTCAGGTGGGATAGATAAAAGGGATGGATAAAAATGCATGCAACACTTTTAAGATAGCCAAGATTCCAAAATATAGAAAAGGTTGAGAACTGTGAATACATTAAAAAGGCACTGTGAGCAAGATTAATTCAATTCAGTTTATTTCTATAGCGCCAATTTACAACAAATGTCATCTCAAGTCATTTTACAGTTCACCAGATTATCCAGTCAAATTGATTCAAAGTTTTTTATATAAGGAAAACCAGCTGATTGCATTGACTGGAAGGCAGTCCCTCACACTAAGCATGCTTGTAGTAACAGTGGAGAGGAAAAACTCCCTTTGAACAGGAAGAAACCTCCAGCAGAACCAGGCTCAGTGTGAGCGGCCATCAGTGGGAGCGTTTTTTTATTGAGAGTGAATGAGATGAATCCAGTGCTGCTCTGAACACTGTCAAACCGGAACTGGAAGGTGAAGATACTGCGGTTAGTTCAGGCTCAGTGGGAAATTAGAGTCTTTGACTTGAAGAAGAGGATTTAGGTTGCAGACTCATGTTTCCAGAAAAAGGTGTCTATTATTGAATCCAGTCGGTGTGGGTTGTTACAGTGAATGTCTTGTTCGTTGGAGGACGGACAGGGTTTACCCAGATTGCGGTTGTTCCTTGGTGAACGGAGAAGCTGACTGCTACTTAGATTTCCTGCGGTACTTGAACGGGTTATAGTGGAGATGAATCCCCTGCTGAGAGAAGCCCCAAATAATACTTGGGGGGAAATTTGATCCAAAACACAAACTTGAATCCTCAGCTCAGTTTGGTGCTCAGAGAATCCTTCCAGGGGAGAGAAGGTCCAAAACATCCAATTTGCAGGATGACTTCCTGCCGAGAGGCAAAGACAAAAACAGCCAGAATAAAACTCAGTTTGACTCAGCAAAACTCAGCTTGGCTAGAGTACCCAAAACTGGCAAACACTCTGGCGTCGAAGTAGTGGCAGTCAGCAGCTTAAGAACACTCCGTTAACGAGGTAAACATCCGCAGGTGTGTGAGGAGGCCAACCAGAACCAGGCGCCGCCTGGTGGAGGAGGGAAGACAAACACAAACACAACCCACACAAAATGGATTCCTAACAGAATTATACATTTTTCCACACATGAAGACCTAATAGGTCACTATGAGACTTTTTACAAATTTGGATTTTCTGCAACATGTCTAAATGTGGCCAAATAGTTTCTTCCTGCATTGAATTTTGTTTTCTCTATTGACTCTTCTTTCTCTTCATAGTTCATTGGGTTCCTCCTCCTTTCAGCTCATATTTTCTATTTTTCTGCAACACCAAAAAAGCTATTTTCTCACTTCGTACCTCTTGCTCTGGTTGATAGGATTGTCTCTCCTTCTAGGCTCTCCTTTCTCCAAGCAGGGAGAAAATAGAAAATTAAAGCTTTTTCTCCCCTGGAGTTGATTTTCATTCATTAAAACAAATAAAAGAAAGCAGAAAAAAGATTACAGTTACTGAAATATGTTTTTCTTTTTTTGTAAAGTGTGTAAAGAGCTTTAAACCTTGACCATCGCCGGCATCATAATGCATATTGTTTTAGTGCCTTCTCATATTGGTGCTGTGAAATACTCTGATCTGTATCAGTGCCATCACACGTTGCATTCCTAATGTTACTATACATCAGGCTGTTCATTTGTGGAGTTGATCATGGCTCCAAATGCCAGAGGGTTTGATGAATGGGCAGCACTGTTATGCATTAAAGATGAATACAAGATGCTGTACAAAACATAAGAGAATGGTTCTTTTAGATACGGAGAAGCACAACAAAAAGAGGAAGACAGAAAAATGAAACCTCTGAGCTGAAAAACAGAAACAAAACAGATGGATTTAAAATGATGTTAAGAAAAACAATGACTGTATTTCATAAACTATATCCGGATTAAAACCAAAGCCTCTGAGAAGCAAAGATAAGAGCAGAAAGATAAACTCACTGAAAAAGATAGCCTTAAAAAAAAATACTTACAAAATGATAAGACTAAAGCACCAAAACTGCAACGCTGTGTAAAATGATCCTCCCACCCCTCTGAAACTTTTCAACATTTTCTCGCATTCAGCTTATTTTAATGGGATATTTTGATAAACAGTGAGTGATTGTGATGCATACGAAACATTATGATTGTGCTTTAAAGAAAATGACAGTAATAAAAAACTGAAAAGGTTGGTTTGCATTTAGCTCCGTTTATATCGATAACCGATAATCATCAGTCAAATTCAAGTATAAACCGGCAAATTTTGAATTGAAAAAGCTTCCTGGATGGGAAGCAGCTGGTGGACTGGTGCAGAGATAACAGCCTGATCCTGAAGGTGGAGAAGATGAAGGAGATCATCGTCAACTAACCACGCTCCACTGCTCATCAACAGCTCAGCTGTAGAGGTGGTCAGAAGCACCACATTCATCACAGACACCCTCATCTGGACTGGAAACACCACCTCACTGGTCATAAGGGCCCAGAAGCGCTTGGACTTCCTGCGGAGGATGAGGAGAGCCCACCCATCCTCCCTACCTTCTCCAGAAGCACCATAGAGAGCGTTCTGAGCAGCTGTCTCACTGTGTGGTGTGGAGGCTGCAGCGCCTCAGACTGGAAGAAGGTGAGAACAGCAGAGAGGATCATGGGGGCTCCTCTTCCCTTCCATTAAAGACATTTCATCCCAGCGCTGCGTGTCCTGAGCCCGTGACATCATTAGTGACCCCTCACCCCCCCACCATGGACTATTCTCCCTGCTGCTCTCTGAGGCTTCACAGCATTAAATGCAGGACCAGCAGGTTCTGCAACAGTTTCTTCCCCACCGCCATCACACTGAGGAACTGTTGAAAAAAACTTCAAATTATGTCACAGACTCTGCATCAACCTGATAACACCAAAACGCTGCATAATTGCTCCATCTATATTAAATACTCTGAACTGTTAGGTTAAAAAATGTAGGTTCATAAAAGAGGAACTGAGTCCACACAGGAAAGAGATTCTCAACAGCTCCTGCAGGAGGGGAAAGAGCCAAACCCAACTTTCCAACTCTCTCTCCCGGACCTCCTCTCCTGCAGTGCCTTTTTATTAACAGAACATAACACATGGTTACAAAACAGAGTATTCTTCTGACAGGACAACTGATCCGGTTATAAGACAGAGTTCTCCTCTGATTGAATCACAAGACAGAGTGAAGCATCTCATTTCTTCAATGTTTTATATGTACATACATTCATTTTATAATCATCATTGAATAAACCTAACATGAACTTCCACATAAATGCGCTTGTTTGTTTTTTGCACCATTTTGTCTTTTGCACCATTTTTTTCTCCTGCACTGTTTACATTTGATTACTGCTGCATTTGAAGAAATGGAAAT
Organism: Cyprinodon variegatus; assembly: GCF_000732505.1. NCBI lineage: Eukaryota > Metazoa > Chordata > Actinopteri > Cyprinodontiformes > Cyprinodontidae > Cyprinodon > Cyprinodon variegatus. Next base: position 18,045 of record NW_015151771.1, read on the forward strand.
GTCATGAGAGCTGTACAAAACCAAATTTCGTTTTGTAAAGCTCTCAACCTATTCTCATTATGAGTGCGTATGAAATTGTACGAAAAGTTATGCACCGTAATTTCGTACGTTTTGGACGTTTTTTTCGTCATATGCACATCTGACGCACCATTCACGAATATAGAATATAAATTACAATTAGCCCTAACCCTGACCCTAACCCTAAGATATAAAACAGCAAGTGATGATTGCACTGTTTTTCCCATTTTTACGTCCGTCCGCGGATCTGCTTTTTTTTTCTGTCTGCCAGCGCATGCGCACTGATTTTTGTTACTTTTTTTTTGAGGAAAAACGTCCAAAACGTACGAAATAGTGTGCATAACTTTTCGTACGATTTCATACGCACTGATAATGAGAATATGTTGATACTCTGTGTTTACAAAATGACAATAAAAGTTGTCTAAGTCTAAATTAAGCAGAAATGTTTAGGTGAACAGGATGAAGAAAAACAAGGCAGATTTTTTACTTTCTACAGCTGAATTTCCTCATTTTGGTTTATGAGATAACAAGAGAGCGTCAACATCCTCACAACAGCAGCCAGGCTGGAGAATAGGTCAAGGAGAAATTTAAAGGTTAGATTAATAAGAAATACCCCAAGCTATGAACAACTGACTGAAATTTGTTCAGTTCGTCACTGGAAAATAAAAATAAAATCAAAAAACATTTTGGCTTCAGAACACTCAATGAGTTCATCAGAGTCTGTGAAGAAAGCAGATTAGTTTGACAATACTCTAATATCAAAAGGCTCCTTTAAACACTATGTACAACTAAAGTACTGAGTGCTTAAAAAAAATGCAACACTGCTGAACTCCCAAAAACATTGAAAGAAACTCCTGACACTCTTAACACTATTTGCCTATTTCAGCTGAAAAAAATCTTGTATTAAAAA
>NW_015151771.1:19945-22710 GCF_000732505.1 Cyprinodon variegatus
GGTAAAAGATTAACAGAGTTTATTTAAAGATTTCTCAATAAAAACATGTACTGGATTCTGGTTCTGGTCCAGGCAGGATTTCACAGGCGTCTGCAGAGATGGATAGTTTGGTTAACCAGGTTAACAGATGAATAGCTGAGTTTCAGATGTTTCTGTGAATACCTTGAAGAGGTCCAGGCTTAGTTCAGAGAGAGGGAACCGGTTGGGTCCAGAGACTGTTGGTTCAGCAGAGTGCTCAGCAGCAGCAGCAGCGTCTAGCTTCTGACTTTTCAGATAGACCTTGGTTGGAGTGATTAGCTCTTTCCCTAAGAGCAGCAGGTGGATTCCAGAGTGAGATCTTCAGGTTTGGTTCTCTAGGGCAGGCAGACAGGTAACAGGCTAAGCTCATCCAGAGCTTCTCACGAGAGACAGGTTTCCTAGAAGCGAGAAGACAGAGACAGATCAGAATAGAGTTTCTCTTTGGAGACAAAGATTCTAGTAGTTCAGAGGCTCAGGTTCGCTAACCAAACTTGGTCAACACTGCGGCGTTGAAGGAAGGTCTGGCAGCTGCTTATAAAGGTAGGTCTCCTGATGGGCTGATGAACGTCAGCTCCAGCCCAGGAGAATCCACAGCGCACTCTGCTGGAGAAGGTGGAGAATCTCCAGATCCCAACACTAATCTACTGAGTGCTTAAAAAAAATAGAATGTAACACTGCTGAACTCCCAAAAACATTGAAAGAAACTCGTGACACTCAACACAATTTGTCTATTTCAGCTGAAAAAAATCTTGTATTAAAAACCTTCTAAGTATTTATGTGTATTTTCAGGACAAATACCTAAAACCATATAAAATCAACAAAAATAATCTTGCAGAGCACCAGACTGACAGACAAGTCCAAGGTGTTTTGCATAAAGAAATAAATAGTCTCTGCCTCTCACCATTATCTCTGAAAGAGCAAGAACAGCTTCTGCTTATGAAATGGATTAAATTTCTTTAGGCTGCATGTACGACCTTTACATAATAAAGCAGTTATTGCCACCGATGGAGGACCAGTGCATCATGAAATTATATTTAATATCGGCTTTTCTATATTTTGTTCACCCATTGCAGCGTTTTAGTTGATTCACTTTGATTTTCTGAGCTAGTTTGGGCTGTGATTTTACATATTTATATAGCACCAATTCACAACAGGTTGTACCTCAAGGTCTTTAAAAAAGATAATTCAAGCAGATCACGCAATCAGACTGGTTAAGATTTCCATTTAAAACAAAAGCTGCTGCATGCATGAAATCATTGATTCACTCCTCCTAAATGAGCAGGATTTGCTTGCATTGTTTTGGTGACTTTGTAGCATCCCTCACACCGAGAAAGCATGCTGCGATAGTGGAGAGGAAAAACCTTTAATCGTTTAACTTCCTTGTCATCTTCCAACCTGCATTTTGCTGAGCTGAAGCAGCTCAACAGACGCTGGCAAATCCTCTCTCTTAAAGGGTGACAAACCCGTCCGTGGAGGATCATGAATCGGAAAGGTGAAAAAACATGCTTATACAGAATTCGGACTTGATCAACAGCCGATACCGCACCAGGACGCCACAAACCAGTAGGTGGCAGTAGTGTTCTTTGACAAACATGGATGCCTCCAGTAAAGCACATTCACATGAAAATTACTCTTAAGTAAAAACACTTATTTATTGAAAAGTATGAAATAATTTCATACTTAAAGTACTTTCAGAAGTTTGTATTCTGAATGAGACCGGACTTTTCCTTTAAATAGATCACTGGGAAATTATTTTACTCAGCATCACAATTAAGATTTAAAACATCCTCATCTGTCGGGTCTTGTCCTTCATTCAAGTCATTATCAGGCTGTTGGAGTTATTTTTGGATACAGACAACCTACTGTTATGGTTTCCCATCATCTAATTTCCTTCATTATAGAGTCAACTACCAGGTCAACTCTCACCACACTTAGACAATGATGAGAAAGAGCTCCCCTGTGGATTGCTGCCCATTTTCTCATGAGGCATCCCGATGGTAATGAAAGCAGAGAACAAACATATCATGCTGTTTGAGAGGATACCTCAGGACTCTCATGAATCCCCTCCAACACACTCAAGCCCACTGACAAAACTACATCCCATTAAGCTGTGGCGGAACAGAGAGCTGGTGGGTGTTTGCACGTAGGTGGCTGGACTAGAGTTATAGAGACTGTTGTTTCTGAGTGACATCCTGTCAGAGTTTTTCTGTATTAGCAGCGAATCACAAATAGCTGCTGTGTAAACCTGCTGCTTTTAAAAAAAGGTCCTTTCACTGCTGTGTGGATTCCAGCTGCAGGAGAACCTTTAAAGGTGTTCTCACTAACATAAAAGCTTAAATGAAGCTTGGGTAAAATGAAGAAATGCCAGAAGAACATCCTCTCTCTCAACTTCACAAAGATGCGATAAACATTTCCAAAGACAATCAGCAATGGTGCTATTTCTATTTTAGAAAATCAATCTTCAGATTTAAGGATAAAGTTTTTTCCCCTGTAATTCTGTCTGTCTGAAAGTATTTAAACATGAAATTATGAAATGCTGAGCATAAATAAGTAATTTTCATGTGAATGTGTTTTACTGGAGGCATCCATGTTTGTCAAAGAACACTACTGCCACCTACTGGTTAGTGACGTCACGGTGCGGTATCGGCTGTTGATCAAGTCCCAGTGCTGTATCTGGTGTTTGTCACAACGCGCTATTATCCAAGTCATCTTGAAAACATTCTTCCACATGTTGCCTACATATAACA
>NW_015151771.1:23399-29225 GCF_000732505.1 Cyprinodon variegatus
ATTTCTGTATGATGGACCAATCAGATTTAGCCTAAAAACCAACGTCTAAATGACGTCTGGTGTTCAGAGGGGTATGTGCCTCTCTCATCCCTTTTTGGACAAAAAGCAGCTCAGAGCTTGTCAGCTTAACTGAGCAGAGTGACCTATTGAGCTAGTTTACAGTTTCCTTTTCTAACATCAGATGACTTATTGATCAGGGCTTCTATGTTCCTTTTGTGAACCAACTTCTGAACTACAGTCGGTTGAAGGCCTTTCACCCTGAGTCTGGTTTTGCTGGAAGTGTCTTGCTGTTTTTCCTCCTGTGAGATAGACTGACCAAACTGGCTCAAAAAGGCAGTAGGCAGATGTAGCTGTGTTCACTGTAGCAGGTGGTTTATTTGGATATGCACTGCCACTACCTCGACGCCAGAGTGTTTGCCAGTTTAGGGTACTCTAGCCAAACTGAGTTTTGCTGAGTCAAACTGAGTTTTTGTCAACCTGAGTTTAACTTTTTGTCTTTGCCTCTCGGCAGGAAGTCATCCTGCAAGCTGGATTTTTCGGACCTTCTCTCCCTGGAAGGATCAACTGAGCTTCAAACTGAGCTGGGATTCAAACAGGAGGTTTGGATCAACTTTCCCCAAGAGATTGTTTGAGCTTCGCACTGAGAAAGGGATTCATCTCCACTACGACCTGTTCAAGTACCGCAGGAAACCTGAGTGGCAGACAGTTTCTCTGCTCACCAACTAACAACCGCATTCTGGGTGATCCCTGTTCTGCCCTCCACCGAATGAGACAAACACTGGAACCACGGCACACAGACAGGAGTCAAGGATTCAACAACTTCTCTGGAAACGTGAGTCAGCAACCAAATCCTCTTCTCCTAGTTCACGAGTCAAATTCCCCACTGAGCCTGAACTAACCGCTGTGTCTTCCCCTCACTTTTCAGTTCCGGTTGCGCAGTGTTCAGAGCAACACTTCTCCCTCTGTTTAACCTCTTCAATAAAACCCGTTAAACCTTTCCCCTGGTCTCTGTTCGGTTTTCTGCATTTGGGTCTGAACTTTGTAAAATCATGACACCGAGGTCTGAGTGCCAAAGACCAAGTATTGGTATCAATACATTTCTTCTAATTTTCTTTTCTCTTCATCTGAGTTTTCCAGATTGAACTCTCCATTGTCGCTGCATGCATGCTTGTGTGAGCTATTGCTGCAAAGTCAGCGACACAATGCGAATATCTACTGTTTGCACAAGCTCATCCAAGAGAAGCAAATACTGCAAAGTCAAAGGCTGGACGTAATCAGCTGGTTTTCCTTAGATTGGCTAAAAAAATAAATGGACACTTTCTAAATAGACTGAATTATTTAAACTGAGAGAAAAACCGTTTTTTCTATAGAGTTTTATTAATATTTGTTTTTTAATGCATTTTAGAGTGAACATTGCTTAAATACTTGAATATGACTGAAACCATTTCCTTTTTCTCATATGCAAAATACATAAAAAAAACAAAGGCTGCAGACGATTATTGTAGGATGCATGATCCCCTGAAGACAAGACAGATTACTGATGTCCAAATGTACAACGTAATTGCAAATGTTAGGAACTTATTCAACTTCCAGTTTTTTCCAGCCTTGATCTTAGAGTGTATCACAGACATGATCAAATCTGCAGGGCAAAGAAAAGAGGACTGTTTATTCGAGTCACCCTCAGTGCCCTATCCTTATGCATCTCTCTGCGCCCATTAAGAACCGTAGCTCTGTCCCCCGTCATTAGATTAACTCCCATGGTCTGCCAGAGTGTTATTACCCGAGCTGCTCTGCTTTGCCGAGCGAACAGAAATCCCGCTCTCACCTAGTAATTTGAGTCAGACAGGCTCATCGGGGCAGGAGACAACAGCGAGAATCGAGAGTGCTGCTGCTATCGGCAGATATTTGTGTGCTCCAACGCTTTGATTACACAAGCAGATAGAGTGCATGCCTGGCAGAGCCGGCGGTCCTAGGCACACATCATTCTCATTAGGTCTCTGCCTCCTGCAGGTACAGACACTCTGTACATAGTTGTCCTGATGACAAAGAGCCGCTAATAGGGAGGATGCAAGACCCCCAATCACAGGCTCATCCATCTTTTCAAAAAAAGTTTAGTTGCTAGCTCTGCAGATCATCAGTAGAAAAGGGTCCTAATAAAACCCAAGCGTAAACTTTGAGTCAGTTATTTGTTCAGTCAGACAGAAAATAGAAGAAAATGAAACGGCTCATAGAAGAGATGGAAATCAGCTTTAATTGCATAGGAGCTCAGTTGTTACTGTACACAATGCAGTTATTATTAGATGTGCATGAGAAGCAATGTAAAGGGAGAAATCAACATTACAACAATCCAAGCATCATGTTTTAGAGTCCCAGAGAGCGGGGGAGTGGATTTCCCCTCAAATGAGGAAGCAGCAGGCCGTGAATGTGCACCACACAAACACTTTATTTCTCCTCTAGAAGAATTGTTTCTTCTTGTCAAGATGGCTTCTCTCCCCTGGTTCTAACAGGAAGGTTTAACAGAGGAGATTGACGTATTCTTTCCAGATCAGCTCATTGGCAGGGCGTGAAAGCTGCTGTGGCTAAGCTGGTTCCACTTTGGAGCACAAAGCATTTTTGGAGAGAAGCTTTCTGGAAACAAATGAGGATAATTCAGATTGACAGATCCCCACCGACATTATCATATAAAATACATGATCAAAAAAAAAAAGGCAGAGGTGTCACTCAGATATCTGGCATCAACTCACCTGTTTAATTCCTACTGATCTGAAGACAACCTGCATCTAAAGCCCAGCTCCTGAACAGAGGATAGGGGAGACAAATTATGAGTTTCATCATTTATAGAGGAAATATTGGAATTTAGTTTTTCTGCTCTGATGCTTTTGATCATAGCAAAGCCAATTCTGAGTGGACCGGATTGCTTCTCATTTCAGTTGATAAAATATTAAACAGACTCCAGGAAGAGCGTAACTCTCCCAGCACCTAAAACACACATGTGGAGGTCGTGAGATCTTTTCTCTTTTCATTTTTATGTGATCATTGAAGTACATAGAGGGCCAAAATACTGTATATATTATATAGAATTAATGTTGTGGAAGAAACTATTTACCATTAAAGTGTTTTATCACATAATGTTTAGTATCTCGCTGCTTTTTCTTATTTTCCACATCAGCGAAATGTTCATACAGAAGGTCTTTGCCGAGAGGCTGAGTTCTCCTTCATTAGCTGTAACCACATCATGCTGTGCATGGTCACTGTTCTCACTGTGTTTGATAATTATCCAAGCTTAATTACTAATTAATTGGTTTTACAAAGGAAATCATAAAGTCTGTTTTATTTTTTATATGCTTCGTCTGCTCTTGCTTTTTTGTCACACTTTTTCAGATGATTAACCAATTTCAGCACCATGGAAAGTTAAGCTGCTTATCGAAAATGTATTTTCAAATTCTGATTTCATCACTTTATGTAAAAGTGTATCAAACTTTTATCAAGCAAGGAATGCTGTAAAAATTTGATTCTACTTCAGTTTTACTTTCTATATAATTTCTCCAGGCATTTAAGATTTAAGAAATCTCTTAACCGCTTTACATCCGCCCCTTTAGAGCTGCAAAAACGAATTGCACACCCAGTAACATAATATTATAAATCTCACGTTTGTTTTTTGTATCTCATTTGTTATGTAAAAAGGCGCTTTACAGAGACATTTTAACCAGATCATCCAGTCAGATTGGTTTAAAGTTTTCTATTTAAGGAAAACCAGTTAATGACATCAACTCATTGACTCAATGACCCAGTCCCATACATCCCAAGCATGCTTGTCGCGACAGTGGAGAGAAAAACTCCCTTTGAACAGAAAGAGTTATAACTTGGGTATTGGGCCTTGGGTATAACTCATTGTTGGCCTGTCAAACTCACTAATCTTGTTGTGGAGGACATATGTAACATTTTAGATCTCATTCCAGCTCTGAAATTCAAGCATTTTCTTTTATAATATTTAACATTTTGTCATGATCTGGCCTGTTTGCTCCTCCTTAATTGGATATTCCTTTCACCTGCCCTCTTCCCTCCCTGCCTCTATTATAATTTATTCCCCTCACCTGTTTCCTCTGGTTTATATTCAGTTCAGCCTGAGCATTCAGTGCCAGATCATTACTTGTCTTTCTGTTAGTCTGTTCAGTTTTTGCCTTGGTTAATGTCCTGGATCCTAGCTGCCAGTGGAAAGAGGTTTTAGTGTTTGTCTCGTCTCCTGATCGTCCACTGTTCCTCCCCTGCTGAGTCCTCTGGGTTTTTGGCTCTATATGTGGGGAGGTTCAGTTTTTTATCTCAGTAAGCCTGGCTCCAGGGAGGAGACCACTTTAAAGTCCTGCTTCAAGTTCTGGTTCCACGTCCTGTCTCGGCTACCCTCTTCCACTGAGCCTGCTCATCAGCACCGGATCCTGTCTGCTCCTGTGCGTGACCTTCTGGCCACGCTTCAGAACTCTGTCTGACTCTGAACCCGTCTGGGAGCCTGTTATTGCCTGGAAGCCTGGATCCTGCCTCCTGTTCTCTTCCAGCCTGATCTGCAACCTGTTCCTGTCTGTTCTGGATCCCTGACCAGGATCGGCTTCCAGCATCACCTCTGGGACTGCAGCACTGGGGACATTCTTGGTCTGGACTGTTAAACCAGTTAAGTGACCATCTCAGATAATCTTCTGACAGATGATCGTCGTCACTTACCTGTGTTTCTCCCACTACAGAGTGTCTGTGATTAGGTGGTGCCCTGCCCTGCAGTGTCCGCGAGCCACAGCTCCGCTTTTGTTTTGTTTTATTTAATAAACGTTTTGAACTTTCCTACTGACTGTCTCTCCTTGAATACTGGGTCCATCTGTCCTCGGTTCATGACACATTTTCATCTTTAAGGATTTTAACTATGCATTTTCTGTCATGAACTTGGTGATGATGACTGGCCTGATTACTCATTTCATTCACCTGCCTAGCTCCGCCTGGTTTATCATAGTGTTCATCTGACCACCTGATTATTTAACCCGCCTTAATGCCAGATTATTCAAGCACTTGGTGAGAGTTTTCAAGCATATCTAGTTGTTTCTGATTGCCTGATGCTGACCTGTTCTGCCTCTGAACCTCTGAGCCTGCCTGTTCCAGTTCGGATCTCTTTGCCTGACTTGTTTTCGGACTCCTGCTGAATTCTGCTTGTTTATCTACCCTTGAACTGATTCCTGACACCTTCCTGGATTTCGTCATCCACACACGCCGGCTACCATTCATTCATCCCGTCCGCTGAACCGCTGCTAGTTTTCCTCACATGCCTGGAAGAGGTCTAGTGCTGCTACCACAGATGATCTCGCTCCCAAAATGGAATTGAACGATTCAGATTAGCTAGAATGAATAGAAGGGGGAGAGCGTAGCCGCCTGTGGCCCGGGCTGGACTGTCACAACTCCAATCCGGCGCGCGGATGACGTCATACACACTCCGCTTTGTTTTAAAAAAAATATAAATATAAAAATCTAACGGCGGATGTCTGGGGGACAGTGATTGGCCTACATGTTCTGAATGCTGGCGTACCATAAAGAATAAATTATGAACGGTTTAGTTTGTGCCTTCAAGTCGTTGCCCATAGGAAGACGTTACTTGGATATAACCTAACGGAATATCTTCAGAACGGCTCCAAATGACACAAAATGCATATGGGTGTGCAAAGTGTTCCGCTTTAAAGCCTGACTCATTTGAAGGAATGTGAAAATATAAAAAAAGTGAACCATGTTTGACCAAGTATTGATTTGCCACATGTTATGTTGCTGCGACAGGCTGCGACAGATATGTTACGAATC
>NW_015151771.1:32551-34211 GCF_000732505.1 Cyprinodon variegatus
GAAACACACAGCACATGTTGTTTTCTCAATTCAGAGGGCCCCCTGCCTGTCTTTGCCTAGGGCCCCAAATTTACTTAATCCGCCCCTGCTGACATGCCATCTGGAGGTGTAGTGACTGCTGGTTCTGTCATCAGCAAATAGAAATGTCATTTCTACTCGAAGAGTTTCATATGATGTAATGATGTAGACTAATAGAATAAACAACTGTTTCTAAGTCAGTGGTGATTTAGTGAAAAACCAAGTTTGGATAACAGCTGCCTGATTGTGCAAGACTCCTACTTCAAGTCTGGAGAACTTGTAAAATGTGTTCGTAACTGAGAGAGGATTAGCAACATGAGAAAATGGTGAGTGCACCATTTTAGCCTAGATCACTCATGCAAAAAAATTTGTTAGTAAAAACACTTCTTGCGTGACCTCAGTGTGACCTCAGTGGGTTTTCTAACCCTGAATCAGCAGCATAAACACTGTTTACACAACATTCAGCAGGACAAAGCAGGGGAAACCAGCTCTTCTCATCTTCAGCCATCCAGTTTGCCTAAGCTACAGTTCCTTAAACAGTTCTGGTTATTTCAGGTCTTCTTGCAACACAGTGATCACATCTTTGTTTAAATTCCATCTGCAACACAAGCTTCAATTTCACCTTCTGATGCAAGGTGACCACAGCTATAAATGGATTTAGAAAACAACGAGAGAAATAGCATCTTTTCCACTGACAACCCCAGGATGTAAAGCTCCTGGTGTTGTCATTCTTTACCTTTTACCTTGGAGAATGAAATTCCTGGATAGTTGTGTGACACATTTCCGTTGCTCTGAAAGACCAAAAATTAAATATCCTTAATGACATATGAGGAAGTTGTGAAGATAACTTCACTCTTGTCAGGGCTCTGCTCTGTTGTTTAGGTTTCTTTTTAATTTCACTGTTAATTTTGTGTCTTTGTATTTGTTTTCTGGCAATGATGTGTTTTTGTGTTACTCTCTGTTGCCCTCTAGTGCCAGTTTCCTTTCCCCCTTGGCTCCTTTCTATCTGCTTCTGTCCACACCTGCTCCCAATTAACTGATTACTCCACTCTTGGTTTTGCCTCCTATATTTAATCCTCCTCTGCAGTTCATCAGTGCTGGTTTCTCTTCTTTGCTTTGCTCCCTGTGGGTTTTTCTCCCTGGCATCTCCTGGTTTCGTTATTTTGTTCCGGGATTTGTGCTTCTGTTGCCATTTAGAATTTAAATTAAAACTGTAAGAACGTATCTCTGCCTCCTCATCCCTGCAACTGGGTCCTCAACCAACTTCCACCAAACCCTGAAAACTCCATGCTCAGTCCAGCAGGGGTGGTAGTAAAAAAAATGTCAAAAAGGAAACGGTGATAATCTGGCCAGAGTTGCTGCTTTAAGGTGGAATGAATAATGTAAAATATCTACCAAGGAGGGATTAGAACATTATGCGTAATTTGTATTTCACTCTCATCAGGTAAAATTATTTAAGGTTTCTACAGCCCAACCAGACACTAAAGGTTTAATTATCTATTGTAATATATATATATATATATATATATATATAATTTAGGGATGCATGATATTGGGATTTTGGCCGATATCCGATATGCCGATATTTTAAAACTCATGTAGCCGATAACCGATATCGATACCGATGTTAAAGCTGGACAAA
>NW_015151771.1:35741-36644 GCF_000732505.1 Cyprinodon variegatus
TGACCGGATAAAGCTTTATGACAAACTTTTCAAAGGCAATGGAAAGAGGGTTATTGATTTAAAGGCCTATGACTATAAAATACACACAAAAAAACTGTTAGGAATAATCTTTAATAATAATAAAATACTAAGGGTAATAAAAATGTTTATAGATAGGTTGCTAAATATGATAGACTTTTACACTTATTCATTTATTAGAGACAGTTTAATAGTATTATATGTACATTTAGAGTTCTATTTAGTTCAAACAGAAGTTCCTTTTCAGAATCAGAATCAGAAATATTTTAATAATCCCATAAGGAAATTACTTTTGTTACGCGCTCCAGTTACAGTTTTATATGATATATACACACATCCAACTATACAATATAATAAAGATAAAAAAAAATAAGAATAAAAAGAGATAAAATATACACACATATAGCTCTTCTGTATATATATCTGTACGTATATCTATGCATATGTAAAAACTAAATCCAAATAAAGTGAAAATCCAAATAAAGTGAAAATCCAAGTAAAGTGATAAATCCAAGTAAAGTGATAAATCCAAGTAAAGTGAGGAGACCAGTAATCACCTCTATTGCCTGATACTTTATTTTAACAATAAGTGAGAATTCACTTTATTTATATAGCACCAATTTACAACACATGTCATCTCAAGGCATTTTACAGAGAAAATTCAGACAGAGTGGTTAAAAGTTTCTGTCAAGGAAAAACACTTTATTTCCATGGAGTCATTTGCTTTTAATGACTCCATTTATAATATAACTATACTATTCAATAGTAAACAGCATATTGATGCCATTCCCACCAGATGAAAACTAAAAGTATAAGAAAATCTAAAAATATCACACATTAATATTCTTGATGAAATATCTTAATTAATTTTATATAATTAAATAT
>NW_015151771.1:36753-40856 GCF_000732505.1 Cyprinodon variegatus
TGTTTTCTCCCTGTCTCTCAGAACCTGACTTGCCTGGAAACCTGAAACACTGGAGAGAGAGACCTCAACTTGGAATCTGCCTGCCAGCCCTCAGTCTCAGCCTCAGACCTCAGTCCTCTGCCAGTCGACCAGCCTCTGGACTCACAAGGTTCCTCCTCTGCAGATCTGAATCCCTTCTCTCAGCCAGAAACCTGCCAGCCTGCACTCAGCCTCAGCCCTCAGCCCTATGCCTGCTGACAAGCCTCTGGACTCACAAGGTTCCCTTCCTCCCTGCAGATCCGAATCCCTTCTCTCAGCCTGAAACCTGCCTGCCTGCACTCAGTCTCAGTCTCTGCCTTAGCCCTCTGCCTGCCGATAAGCCTCTGGACTCACAGGGTTCCCCCCACCTGCTGATCAGTTCCACCTCTAGCAGTGGAGATCCAGCCGTGACCAGTCTGACCACCCCAGTTCCTGTTCACATTTTATTTACACTGTTTGTCACTAAACCTTTGAACTTTCTCCTACCTCCGTGTGTTTCTGCATATGGGTTAGACATCTAATCCCATCATGACACACGGTGGTTTTCTCAAGAAGACAAGTAAATTTTCTCATTATCTATTATTAATATCTCGTCCTAATGAGATGATCGGTGTGTGTTAAAACTCATTACATACTTCAATACCACAACGCGGGGGAGGATTTATAAATATAAGTAACGGCAGCCTATGTGTCATTCTGTAAATAATCGTGTGTTTAACTTTTAGGTAACGGGACAACTTTGTTGGTTTGATGATTTGCTTCCACTTCTAATTTATAAGCAATTAGAACTATGCCACCTGCGCCTTAGCACCGCCAAAATGTTTTCTCCACAGCTCTGATGATGCGCCTGTAACAGAGGTATAAGACGCATTAACCCCCAAAATGATTCCAGATTAAGGATTTTCATAAAAAAAAACTGTCAGATTTGATTCTACTGTATTCCATGCAATCCAATCATCCATGACAACCTGACAATGAATAAAAATAAAAAGGAAACTAAAAGAAACGGACTATTTGTGCACACGCGGTACCGCAACTGCACAACTACGGGCCCCACAGGCACGGATGGACTGGGAATCCAGGGCTGTTGGCCAGCCTCATTCATTACTCATGCAGGTTAATCATCTCGTCATCTCAAGAAATCCATCACTGTTTTCTCATGATAATGAAATAATTATCCTGTTATCTCATGATAACAATTAATGGTTTAACTGTGATAACGAGATAGTTATGTCATTATCTCGAGAAAACAAAGAGGAAAAAAGTTAATTACGACCGCTCTCGGCTTCCGTAAACAGAAGCCCAAACTTGTGAATATCTCTTTGCACAATTAGATATATTTAACTGTTTGAACTTCTGATTTCCACTCACATTATTGTAATTATATTTCATGTTACCGGTAAAGATTTTATTACTGAATTTGTCAGATCTGGCAGCAAAAGTTTATCCTTCAATAAACTTGAATAAAAGGAGAGTCTGATAAAAGTTAGAAATATTCGATCTAGATGTTGAAAAGAGCAGAAAAAAGGCAAATATCAACGCGTTGTTAAGCACCGCAGTGCCTGGCTTTGACAGACAGCGAACATATTAATTTACCAGCGGCAATCTGTAATTCCTACTGCAGCTGTAGGCAGTAAAACTGTGACTTTGGTGTTTAGTATTTGCCACCTTCTAGCTGGCTAAGAATAGCATCATGTTCTCTAAGACCCCCTCAGCAGAAAAACACTCTCTCTGAGACTCATTAACATGGAACAGCCAAAACATTTCACAGAAATCAAGGCTTGTTTCACAACACAGTCATGTTGGATCCTATTCAAGCTTTAAACCTGGTTGTTTTTCACGCCTCATAATTGCTTTGTTGCTCCAAAAGATGTACTGAGCTCAAGATCCGAGGTCAAATCCTGCCTGGGGGGAGGGGGGGTTACTGAGCATCTGAGGTAAGATGAACTCTCAGAAAATGACTCATGCAGTTATCTCATCCTGCTGACAAACACGGATCGCCAGCTAAGACGCCACGCCTCATTACACAGGATGGAGATAAAGTATGCGACCACCTGAAGATGACTCCATCTGAAGCAACGGATTCCAGAAAGCAAGAGTCCAAACAGATTTTCTTCAAATAAAAGTTAAACCGTTTTACTGTAGTGAAAAAATAACTAAAGCTTTCAGTTTCTCTGTGTTTGAATGGGATCAAAAGCTGCACAATTCATAATGCTAAATATGTCCTTTAAAAAAAGAATCAGGCTTGATTAAGAATATATATTTCTCACATACCCAACAACAGAACCAGTACCATTAATCCCCTAACACCCTATTATGCATGGTCTATTGTCAGTAGACCCACGTACTTTTGCACTTGGTAACATTTCTGTTTCTCAGTTTATGACACAATTCCCGATTTGTGACGTCAGGGAAGTGCATGACACTGGAGCCATCATTTTCACAACTTTTCTAAGTAGTGAAGAACGACGTCAGGATCTCCCAAGTATGGTAGCCGAGGGGCGTAAACAGCATTTAAATGTCAGGTTGGATGGAGGTTTAAGAGGAGGACCCAAATCCAGAGACTGAAGCTGAAGGTGATTTCTTGCAGATTTAATAAAAGCTAACAAGAAGCAAAAGAAGCAAAAGTCCAAAAACATAAATCCACCAAATTCAGGAATACTCATAAGAAGATAAGAAGGGCAAAGAAATGATGATTGACCAGCAAACAGTGACTGAGCAGGAGGTGTATATATGGGAGACAGAAACAACGACCAGGCTAATCAGCAGATTGGGAGCAGATGTGGACAGAGGAATCTAGAAGGGAGCTAGAGAAAAGGAGACTGAGACATGAATGCAACAGAGGGCAAACAAGACATGCCTAAGATCTCAATACAGTCAAAAATAACTAGAACAGCACAAAATGGAAATAAACCCAATGAAGACTCAAAGATAAAACTTAAACAGAACCGAAATAATGACAGTAAATACATTATTTCTCAGCAAGTTCAAAACAGATGAAATGCTGCCTGCAGCAAAAGCAAAAATTGCAATTAAAGAAAATACAGAGCTGCAAAGAAGAAACATACTGCAAACACAAACCCATCTGCAAATACATAGATGGGATGAAAATTGTTGTTTTTGCAGCATGTTTCCGCTCAGCCGATCTGTTTTCTGTGATTGCAGCTTTTCTCTTTTGCAGCTTTCTTCCTGTGCATGTGTTTAATGTGTGTTTGTGTTTTAATCTCATTGATATCCTGATAAGCATAATAATTGAATAATTGAACTTAATTGATCTCACATTGGAGAAATTTACCTCTGCATTTAACCCATCCCCTTGGGGAGCAGTGGGCTGCCATCATAGGGCGCCCAGGGAGCAGTGTGGGGTTAAGGGTCTTGCTCAGGAACCTTGAGTGGAGGCTGTGGGGATCAAACTGGGTACTTGCAAACTTCTTAGAGCACAAGCGGACTACTCTAACCACAAGGCCAAGACTCCCCCTAAAATAATTCAACTTAATTGATCTCACATTCGAGATATTTACTTCTGTATTTAACCCATTCCCTTGGGGAGCAGTGTGGGGCTAAGGGTCTTGCTTAGGGACCCAGAGTGGCAGTCTGTGGGAATGGGGTTAGAACTCATAACCTCAAGATTCCAAGCTCTACGCCGTTACCACTAGGCCCCCAGTCCCCCATTTCAATTTGAAAAACTCACACAAAAAGAAAAACACAATTAGAAGAATTTTATCTATACCATTACTTTAATCTTTGGTTAGACCTAGGCAGGAAACATTAGCTCTGTATTCTGTTTTGATACACATGAAAAGGAGTATAGAACAGGGATGTGTTGGGATCCGAAAGTTTGCCCACCAGAGGGCGCCAAGGATCCCTTCCTGAGGGCTTGTGCTCACCTGCTACCACCTGTTGCTCGTTTGCTCATCAGGAGACCAGTATATAAGGAGGGAGAGGACATCACTCCAGCGCCAGAGTGTTTGCCAGTTATGGTTAGCAAGCCTGAGCCAACCTGCCTGTCTGAATCTCTGACTCCCAGGTAGATCCTGCCTGAATCCTGAAACCTGGAAGAGTTTCTCTGTTGGAAATCTGTCAGT
>NW_015151771.1:43347-44959 GCF_000732505.1 Cyprinodon variegatus
AGGGCTTTACCGTATTAACAGGAGAAGAGGAGCAAGTGAAGTTAGACACTGTTGTCGGACAGCATGCGGTAAAGAATAAATGTTTTAAATCAGGTTGGGGCCAGGTTAGCCAGCAGGTGGGTCCAGATCCAGACCGAGTTCCTCTAATCTGTGACCTCTGCCTTAAGGTCTGATTTGTTTAAATGAAGTACTAATAAAAGTATGCATTAGATTTTTAAAAAAAAGCATCAAACAAAGCATTAACTACCTAAAAAAATCAACAACAGTGACTTACGTTTTTCCTCGGCTGAAGAGGTGTTGGCGCAGTAAAAAGGCCAAAGTGGAGAGAACCATGATGGTTGTGCACATGGTTCTGAAACCCACAAACCTCCTCTGGTGGAAACAAACAGCAGGTTCAACACCAGCTTTCCATGGTGCTTAGAAAACACAACCAAAGACAGGACTTCTGTTCCTGTCAGCAGGCGTCTGTCTGTCCCCCTGTCCTGCTGCATGGATCAGGAGCACTGCAGGATTAGCCTCTGGTAGATTACACAAGATGTAATGCAACATAAGCTATGCTGTGGTGTGTGAGCATTCATAATTCATTGCCAAGTTTCTAATCAACATCAACACCTTCATGTATTCTTGAACCGCGTCGGCTTAATCAACCACCTGCCATTGAGGTTCATGCACAGCAGCCCTGTTAACCCACACATTCAAAGCTCTAATTTCTTTTATAAAATATTCATCCTTATTTGCTATTTACAGAGCTTCTACTTCTGATTCAGATTTTGTGACCTTTTTTGGAGATTTAGTGCAACTAAATTTAGTGAATTCTGTATCGGAGGGTGGTACAGCAAAAGCTTTCAGTGTCACTCAAAGAAGACACTTTGCAAGTAAGGTTTAACTATGCTGGATTGTAAAAGGAAGTTTAATGACATAGAGCCGCACTTACTATATTTATAGAAATACTGGAGTATATTGCAGAATGAATGTTAGACTTTTTCAACATATCATGACAGACTTAGGCTTAGATAAACTTTGTTCTCATTTTGTATACACCGAGCGAAATTTTGATGTGTACAGTTTTCTACAGTGAATGAGCAACAGTGAAATGTACATTACCGTTTATAAAGTGCAGCACTAATCAAGAATGTAGACCAGGGGTCCCCAAACTTTTTCCTGTAAGGGCCACATAACTTTTCCCTTCTCTGATGGGGGGCAGGGGTCAGTTTGTAACAGAAAAATTGTGATGATTGCAAGAGTGCCTAAATTTATGACGGGATTTATGTCTTTATGACGGGAGTCATAGTGTCTCCACAGGTTATATTTTTTGAATACCGCCACCGCCTCTTGACAGATGAGACAGACAGCCTTTTCTTTACATTGAACAACAAAAAATATTGTTTGTCCAATTCAGGTTAAATGCCCTGCATTCTGAATCAATTTTTGTCTTACCGTTTCTTTTCGCCATTATTCCGTTCTCTCTTTACGGAAGAGGATTAGGGCCAAAAAAAGTCTATTTAATTCTGACTTTTTTTTCTTAAAGGAATAGTACACCCAAAACAAGATTAGCCTTCATTTTCTACTCACCCCCATGCTGAACAACACTCTGGAGTACTTTTTTGATATC
>NW_015151771.1:47502-49099 GCF_000732505.1 Cyprinodon variegatus
GTATCGGGAGACGGAGACCAACAAGACCTCCCTCATCCTTGGACTTATCTCAAAGAGTTTTTCAAAAAAGTCATAAAATTGAGCTTTAAATTCATATAGTGGCATCTGGCTGGTTTTTTAAAGGTTACTTTATACTTTTATACTTCAAGTAGTTTTTGAGACACATACTTTTTCACTTTTACTTGAGTAAAGAGGTCAAGATGATACTTCAACTTTTACAAGAGTGTTTTTAAACTGCAGTATCTATGCTTCTACTTAAGTAACAAATGTGTGAACTTTTGACACCTCTGGTCTTGCCTGAACACTGGGTCCTCTTGACAAAAGCAAGATGCTTTATTCAATTCATCATCAGCATTGATCATTTTATAAACACTCCTCTGTTTGGTGCTACTCTGTGCTGGTTTATAATATCCATTGCTATAGAATACTGTGGAGAATGAAATGGCAAACTGTTCAAAGGGTGTGAATACCTTTTAAAGGTGAAATATGCCAAAGCACTCACTGTGCTTGAGTCTGTGTAAGGATGTCTTGATGCTTTATTGATGAAAGGAGTCAATCACTGTTACTGATCCCTTTGTGACTTAAATTCATGGGAAAAACAAAAACATTTCAATAACACTGGGAATTTACTCAGCGCTGCTTATATGTACTACAGTATTTTAGACTATAATAGATCATCAATGCATCCATTGAAGGACACCAAACATCTCTTGGCAGACTCATTTCGATGTGTTTCATGCAGGAATATAACACATCCTGTTTACCAGATGACTTTATATTTCTGGTGTAGAAAAAGAAATGATGTGCAGAGCTGCAGATTGCTTCTGTTTCGCAGATGTGTTGACTGTCTTTTCTTATTTTCATGATGTTTCTCAGTAAACTAAGAGGAATTTCCGGCAATTTGTTACACTTCCAGATCCTGTTTGATGACCAGAGAAAGAAAGGAACAAGCACCCTGACAGAATAATCAGGATGTCTCCATGGCACAGACAGGCTATAAATACTCACATAAACCCAAACACATCCAATCTTTAGCTTCCCTTTTAGCCATCCGGTTTGACTGGCGTTATATTTCTTCTTGGCAGCGAGACGTGGATTTTCTTAAATCCGTAATGTTTGTCAGGGCCTCTGCTCTGGTGCATGCAGAGCACACAGATAGACACTCACACAGAGAGCTTTAGAGAATGTCAAGTTGCAGCGATGTGGCTGTGCATCTGTTTTATAGCTTTAGGGCAAGCTCATGACACCTAATTAAATAAAATAACTAATTATTCAAACTTGTGTCAGTGGAAAGCTGCAGCCACTAAAAAAGTATGGGTTAAGTATTTCTTTCAACATAAAGGATTTTTTAACTAAGTCATTCTAAGAGTTTCCTTACTAAACAGGGCTAACATTAAAATTGTATTGCCCCATTTTTTTGGTTTTTGACTCATCAAAAATTGTGATCTAATTACATGAAATAGATTGATAAAGAAACACAGAAAGAATTAACTCTGGCAGTAAACTGTGGTAATTTTGCCTCTTTAGATAGTAGCTTTAGGTATTTATATTCAGCTCAGTACAAAGACAAGTCTAAGTGTTTTACATGAATTAAACC
>NW_015151771.1:49623-51743 GCF_000732505.1 Cyprinodon variegatus
GCCTTGTCTTGTCTCTCCCTGGCTTCTGGTTTTGGTTAATCCCTGATGTCTCCCTGGTTCTGGTACGTTTGTAATTTTCAGTTGGACTCTGATTCCTGCTTCTGGACCTGTGAACAAAAATAAACAGACTTTAATTCACCTCTGCCTACCAGTCTCTGCGTTTGGGTCCTCCATACAAACACCGCTTCATGACACTTAAACATCATATCCTAACCTTATCCTGCTTAACTTCAAACTTTAAAAATGAATATAAAAGAATAAATAAATAGTGCACATTTTTGGTGCAACAGAAAACTTGTAAACATATTTGTGCCTTCATTGCAATGACTGTACTGTAAGCTACAGTTGTAAAAGAAAGAAAAATCATTAGCCAAATGCCACATATTGTGGCGATAGCCTACTTTTCCCACTTGTATTTCCTCTGAGCTCTTGCAGCAGTGAGGAGTTGTTGTTTTTGAATGCTGCAGAGTAAACGCCAATTTATGCTTCTGACGCATAGCCTCTGCAACAATCAAATCTGTCTCTGTGTGAGACCACGCCCCCCGCGCAGAGGTTCTGCAACCGTCATTGCGCACCTAAAAAAAATCCTGATTATGCGTCAGACTGTCGCAAACCCGCACAGACCTCAAGCGGAAGTGTGCAGACAAAAAGCTGCTGTGATTGGTCCTCTGTATGCCTTTCTAGCTGTCTCTGTGGTCGTCCTTCTCGATTCGGTGCCGGGGCGCGCCATTTTTACAAAACCACATATAAACTAAGGAACTACTAAAATGGACAACTATAACGAAAGGCGGAAGTACAACCACTTGTAGAATGCCTAAGATAAATTATATAAAGATGCCAAGGTCTATGCCAACTCCTGGAGGAGATCAGCCAGAACCTGTTCATCTCCGATATCTAGCAACTGTAGATCCATCTCCTTGACCGTGATATCTTGCAAATGCATCATTGTTGTTTTGGAAGATAAACACTCCCGCCTGCTCCGCCGAAGTTCTCGTAACCATCCGAGTAGGCTCCCCCTTGCGCTTTGGCAGGAAACTGCTGTGCGTCCCTAGAAATTCCAGAAACATACCAGCAAAACTGGTTTGCGACCAGACCCAAGCGACATTTGATGTGTGCAGTTGCAGAAGTCTAATCTGCCCTTAAAGCTGAGTAAAGCAGCGTCAGCATTTAAATTCCTCCGTTCGTCCCGCATACTGCTCTGTTGTCTACCACTATCTTCTCCAAAAGCAACACTTGGCTCGACCAATGGGATGAGGTTATTCCGAACCATTATATATGTTGTCAGCTCATTCGTCACAATGCAGGACAAAACTTAAGGTTACCGTAAGTTTTGTATCTAACGCCCGCTTGTTCTTTATTTTCCATTAGATTTTTATGGACTATTTTTTTCACAGTAATACGGGACAAAGTGCATTCCTTTTCGACAAAATACGGGACAGGTACTTCTATTTCCAAATAGGGAATGATTCCGTTTTTCAAGGGACAGTTGGCAACCTTACTTAAAATAGAAGGAAAGAAAGGAGAATAAAAGCAAGTAAAGATCAACTTTACCGCCATCTCCATGTTTGGTTCTAGTTCTGGATGGACAGAGTTCACTGGATCTAGAAGACCTGAGTGGTCTGGGAGGTTGATCTACTGACAACAGATCTGTTATTGATTGAGGTGCTGAACCATTCATTAATTTCTAGACTAACAGAAGGATTTTGCAGTGATGTGCTCTTCTTTCTTAGCTCTAGTGAGAACACAAGCAGCAGTGTTTTGGATCAGCTGATGCTGTCTGATGGACCCTTTAGGCAAACCAATGAAGACACTGTTGCCCTGATCAATTCTATTAAAAATAAATGCAAGAAGGAGTTGAAATCATATAGAATTTTATTTTGCAAGCACTGAAAAACAACCACAGGTGACCAAAGTGCTGTACAAAACATTTATAAATAAGTAAAAGAAACATTTCTTCTCCAGCATTTTGGAGGAGAACTGACAGTTTCCTCCTGTGAACCCCCTTTCATACCAAAATGCTGCAAATACACCGTTATACAGTAGCTGGAAGTTCGAAACACATTCAGTGGTCGTCTGGAACACGTCAGATACGTTGAAATTTGATGGAGATAGAAGTTTTT
>NW_015151771.1:52431-56231 GCF_000732505.1 Cyprinodon variegatus
ACGTCCTAGGTTTTCGAACAGAGCCTAACACAGGGAGGCTCAAGTCCAGTCCTCAAGAGCTACTATCCTGCAACTTTTTCATGCACCCCATTCTTAACACACCTGAATCGACAGGCTCAATCCCCTCATTTAGCCCAGCAGAGGAAAGGTAACGAGCCACTCATTTGATTCAGGTGTGTTAAAAATGGGGTGCATCAAAAAGTTGCAGGATAGTAGCTCTTGAGGACTGGACTTGAGCACCCCTGCTCTAAAGGTTCAGGTGTGAGTCCATCATGACACCCAGACTTCAGCCATGATCAGTGGTTTCTAGCTGTAGTAGCTGAAGCTGTGAGCTGAAGCTGGATCTCTTTGGTCCAAAGATTATTACCTCAGTTTCGTTTTTATTCAGTTTAGGAAAATCTATATATAATCCACATATTGATCTGTTCTTTGCATCTAGCTAATGAATGGGTTTATTGTCTCCTGGTGACATTGCGATGAAAAGCTTTATCGTCTGCACAATACTGTAATAGTTAGCCCATCCCTTTTTTGTGTGGTGCTTTTAATATAGGGTCATTTCAAATGGTTAATGACCTCCATCTTTGTCTACTCTCCTCTGCTTCAGCTCAAAATGCCATCTATAAGAAAAGGCAGACCGAGGAGAAGGGGTTTCCATCTGGCTTATGGTTGAACCGGTGACCGCCAACATACTGCTGCTATAATAAGAGCATTCTGGTCCATGTGGAATGCAGTCACTTGGGCATTAAGGTATTTTGTGCACATTTCTGTATAAAGGGTGAGAGCAGGCGGTAATCAAGCATTAGTGTGTTAGTTTGTTCTTACATGTGGGTGTGTTATGCAAATGAAAGCTGATTTAGTAGCAAGCCTCTAAAAGATTGAAAAAAGGGTTCAAGATGCAAACTACACCTGGACTTGCTTGTTTTCCCATTCTAGGCTAAGACTGTATCACTCATATAGCGATTTGTGGTATTTTAGCTTCAGCTTTCAACAGGATTTCATATTTCCTGCAGTCATCAGTGACCCTGGCTGTTAAGAATTCAAAGAACATTGCAAAGAAACAAAGAAATGCAAATTCTCATAGAAATGGTAACATTTTCATGTTAGATTTTTCTTTTTGCCTCTTTAAATGTATGTTTTGCATGTGCAAAACTGTGCAAACTTTTTTTTCTTGAGTTTTTTTTTTTTAAACAGGTATTTGACTATTTAAGAGAGAGAGAGGCAGACAGCATTATGAACCTCTTTTCAAGCTTTTGTTGGATTTTACATTTTTTGTATGCTACACAAAGAGATAATTGTTAAATGAAATGAAAATGTACAAATAAAGAACAGAAGATCTTGAGGACCAAGGTTTGAGACCACTGATGTAGATACTGGAAATGGCCAAGTAAAAAAATAAAATAAAAATCTCCCGGCATGATGCTCCCAACTCCATGTTTCAGAGTGGGAATGGGATTTGTAATATAATGTAGGTTTTATGAAAGAGGCACAATATAGCCCTGAATGAAAACAGAAGACCTGTTGGTGTTGAGGTTGGTGGACGTAGTTGTTGACCCAAAGACAAAGAAGAAGAATTTAATGAAAAATGTAATGAAAAAGTAAAAATACAAAATCTAAAGTCCAGAACTGATCAACAAGGAAACTCAAGAACCAAAAACTAGGAGACACCAGGGAGGAATAAACCAAAAGAATGACGAGGATCCAGCAATGAGCAACAGAAAAGTAGGTGTATATATGGGAGACAAAAACAATGGGAGGACTGATTAGCTGATAGGGAGCAGGTGTAGGCAGATGTAACTAGAAGGAGCTAAGGGACTCCTTTCCCTTAGCTTCTTCTAGTTACTTCTGCCTACACCTGCTCCTTATCAGGCACAAGGGGGTGACAGAGAGTAACAAAAAATACATACAAAATGGAAAAGAAACCAACGATCAAGAAAACACAGAATGATTTAAATCAAAGTGCAACTGAGAACTTAAAAAGAATCTTAAACAGAAGTCCACAAAGGGCACTAAAAGTAGAATGGGAGGCAGATCTTTTAGTTATCAGGCTCCACTCCTGTGGAATCAACTACCAGTTTTAGTCCATGAGGCAGACACCCTGTCTACTTTTCCTCTCCACTGTCGCTACAAGCATGCTTAGTGTGAGAGATTGCCTTCGAGTCAATGCAATCTGTCAGGATTTGGTTAATGAGTGAGTTGACCCAAAAGCAGAGGCAGAGAGGCAGAGGTGAATCTGTTGTGGATTTAATAAAGACTTGACAGAAAACAGTGGCTGGTTATCCAAAAATCCAAGGAAAACAAAACAAGAAACCAGAAGTCCAAAAATCAAAAAAACATGAAAACAAGTCTAACGTACCAGAAACCTTGGGGAAATTTCAGGGGAATCACAAACATGACGAGGTGGGCACAGAGAGAAGGAGTTGGAGCAAGCAGACAGTGTTTGACGAGGACCCAGCAAAGGGGAACTGAACAGAGAGGGCTTTTAAAGGAGACTGAGACAAAGAGGGGGCTAATGAGGAAACAGGAAACAGGTGTGCGCAGAACAAGAGGGAAAGAGCTAGGGAAGAAGGAGAACACAAGAGGGTAGCAGAGAGCAGCAAATAAAAACCTGGAAGACTGGAAATAACAAAATGATAATCAAATAACTAGGATAATGAAACATGGTGAAAAGAAAACTAAACACTAGAAATCAAGGAGAAAGGAAAGACAGAATACTCAAAAGAAAAACATAACAGAAACAGAAACCTAACACAATCATATGGTTTTCCTTCGATGCAAAACTTTGAATCAGTTTGACTGCATGATTTGGTAGAATTGTCCTTGAGATGACATTTGTTTTGAATTGGCTCTATAGGAATAAACTAATCAGTTTCTTTTTCAAAGAATCTGGTCCAAAGACTATAACTTTTGTTTTGTCTGCATTCAGGAGCATAAAGTTCTTATGTCTTCAGACATGCATGTAATCTATGTAATGGGTTAGCTTCATCTGGATTTTTAGACAGATATAGCTGGGTATCATCAGCATAACAGAGGAAAATAATCCCATGCTGTCTAATAAATCTACCGATTGGGAGCATGTATTTTTCAGCGAACATGCTAGATTCCACTTCTTAAAGAAGCCTTTCAAAATAAGACTCATAATAACAAAAAAATTGCATAATACAAAATAAAACATGTAAACCAAAAAATATGGCAGTAAAAATGTATATATAGTAAAGAGAATTGGTCCTAGCACTGATCCCTGTGGTACTCCACAGGTAACCCTGGAGCATAAGGAAGATTTATCTCTGAACTAGGCAGAGTTCAGGTTCTAGAGTTAACAACATGCTACCTCACCTTCCAGAGATTAACTAATTATATTTAGAGGGTTGTCAAATATTTTATTATAAATCTTATTTTTTATAGAATCATAGATTTTGATAGAAGCTTCATTTGCAAAGTGCAGCAGAATGGAAGTTAATATTAATTCTTTAAATATGTATTATCTCCTTTAAAGGAGGTAAGGTTGGATTGATAATTTCGCCAATAACATCTTCTAAACATTTTTTTTTTTTTTTAGAGAAATCTTTTTAGGAAAAAGCCTTTGCTGATTTGTTTTTAAAAATATTAAAAGAAATCCCAAATAGTTAATAATTAAAAAGCTTAAACTCCCATCTTTTTATTAAATAAAGTGCTTAAATATTTTGATTAAACATGTATTAAATTGTTCCCTGGTTATCTCCAGTATTTTTTTTCTCCTTTTTCTTCCTTTTTTTTTGTTTGCTTTTTTCTGATCTGGTTGACTTGGCTGAGAAGTAACTGTT
>NW_015151771.1:59404-67038 GCF_000732505.1 Cyprinodon variegatus
TGAAGAAATAACAGTATTTCCTCACAACCCTGTCCTATCTGACCACTTTTTAATAACCTTCAGGATTACTTTAACAGAGTTCTCCTCCCCCAAAAGAAGGTTCCATTTTAGTAGATCATTATCAGATAGTGCAGTTATACATTTTACAGAATCTTTTTAATTTCTCTTGCCTCTGTGTCACTGAGCAGTGCTGCAGAGGGCAAAAGTTTAGTTTATTCCCCTTCACAGGTTGATGATTGTGTTGATAAAGATAGTAGTTCTCTGTGTACTGCCTTAGACAATGCAGTCCCTTTGAAAATTAAAAACTTAAAAAATAGAAAGTTGGGTCCCTGTTTTAATGCAGAGCTGTGTGCTCTGAAGGTAAATGCTTGGAAACTGGAGAGAAAATGGCGCTCTGCCTACAGCAATTCTACCTAGTCTAGAAATAGCTCACTGCTGTATAAGAGGACCGTTCATAAAGCAAGCAGCAAGTAGCAAACAATATTTCTCCTCATTAATAGAGAAGAATAAGAATAACCCTAGATATCTTTTTAATACAGTTGCCAAACTCACCCAGAACCATAGCTCTGTTGAACCGTCCATTCCAGCTGCTCTTAGCAGTAATGATTTTATAGGATTCTTTATAAATAAGATTTATCTTTTCAAAAATAAGATCACTAGCACTCCTCTAACTATGACTGGTTTATCTCCTGAAGGTGAGGCAGCATCTGACGGAGCCATATAAGCTTAATCTGTGTGTTTCCTGGATGGGGCCGCCTGTGGAGCTGGTTTACAGTTAGTTACCCTTTGTGTCTCGGGAGTTCAAGCAGACACGCAGAAAAAAGCAGTCGGCCTCAGCAGATGGCCGCTCACACCGAGTCTAATTCTGCTGGAGGTTTCTTCCTGTTAAAATTTAGTTTTTCCTCTCCACTGTCGCCACAAGCATGCTTAGTGTGAGGGATTGCTGAAGTGTCAATGAGTCGATGCAATCAACTGATTTTCCCTAGATAGGAAACTTAGAATCAATCTGACTGGATGATCTGGTGAAAGTGCCTTGAAGTGACATGTGTTTTGAATTGGCGCTATTAAAATAAACTGAGCTGAATTTATTTGAATTAAATATATGATCCAAGTTTGCTCCCTAGACCTGATTTTGTGCACCAACAACCTCTTCCTCCCTTCTGATCTATTTGATTCCAGCTAGCATTGCTAGTACTGGCACTTTGAAGATGACAACAAAAAACACCTGGCCATGAGTAATGTAACAGAATAATAACGTTAACTTTATGTTTTTTATTAAAACTCAAATAGGTCCACTTAACCAAACACCTCCTAATACTTTTGGACAATTATTTTTCATCATCTTTTTTTCGTTTTGTTCAGTGAAATTAAAACATCAGCTATTTTGAAGATAAAAACATGGGTGCCTCTTGTTAGATCTTCTTCTTTTGCATATATAACCTACCAATAAATCGATTCTGATGATAATTACAATTAATTTCGAAAAATGACTTATTTTTAATAAATTTTTTCACTAATTTGTACCTTACAATAAAGACTCTTGGTCTTTGTGTGTCTACTTGAAAGCTTAAAATGGAATAAAGTCATTTCCATTCAGTTCAGGGACTAAAAACCTGTTTGGAATTTCAACATGTGCTTTGTTTACTCCATTAGGTTGTGCTTGTGCTTATTCAGTGTCTGACTGGGGTCTACATCGGTCACCTCAAGCTGACAGCACATGGTGCTTTAGGAGTGAGATAGGAACCTGCCTGTTTGGACACAGAGCCTGCAGAGAAAACAGAAATGCATTAAAATATGGAATAACACAAAATGCTTCCCGAAGAGCTCCAGGAAGTTTGAGATTATGTTTTCGTTGATGTGGAATTATTTGACCTTAATATGTTCCCAGCTTTGAGGAAAACTCACTATAACCAACATTATACATGGAAATGTATACTAAGCCTTCCTGCCAGTGCAAGCTCTCTACCAACTGTAATAAACAGACTGAGATACACTGAGGTGATTTATAATAATTTGTGTCAGATTCAATTTAGAGTCCCAAAAACCCTCAACACCTGCTCACACAGAGAACCTGAGTGAGTTTCCACATAATCATTCCTGATTACTGAAATTTACTATCAGTTTGAATTCAGGTGATGAACTTTTACACTTTGTGACATTATTTATAAAAAGCTTAATGTATTCTATTGGATTTTCCTTTAGTTTATATTGTTTGATTCAAAACTGCAGGATTTTCAAATATAATGTGCAAATACTTTACATTCAAATTTGCAAATGTTTTCCCCCTTTAATGTATTTACTTTGGGGAGATGAACACTTAATAGAACTAACCTTGGGTGTTTTGTTGCAAGGATATACATCTACCTGCTTTGCGCTATAGAGAAAAATCTTTGAAGTAACAAGGTGTATCTTATTTGGCTTTTAATCATCAAAAATAAAGCATTGCTTTTATAAATTAAAGTTCTTCCAAAGTAACATCCAAATAATATCCCATTTTCAATTAAAGCATTCAATCAGCTTTGAAGTAGAAGTTAATGAATACATATGTTCAGGTGTAAACACCAGAGGGCGCCCTGTTGTTATCTCTGTTTGACTACAGATGCAAAAATAGGAAAAACATGTCAACCAACATGTTTCATGTCTATGTGACACCAGGGGCGGAGCTAGATGGTGGGGCCAGGTGTTACCATGGCCACCCTTACCCAATCATTGGCCACCTTCTCAGAGCTAGATTTTGTGTTTTATGGAGTAAAGAGAAAATTTCTGCAAGTCATCTGGGAGTCTTCAGTGAAATCCTAGATAAATATAAATTTTAATAAAAACATCAACTAATCAACTTATGTAGATATTAGTGCTTGTAAATATCAGTTTTAAGCAGAATACTTATTGATACAAGTAGGTAAGTAATGACGATGGAAAAGATTTACGCCTCAGATCTCAAAACTGAGAGAACTTTATTCACTATACCTTTTATTTAGAAAGCACAGATGTTTAAATATATGCATCTAGTTGTTAACAAAAGTTGTAGGAAAGTATAGCTTGTCTTTATTTAGAAAATATGGATGTTTTGCTTGTTAATTTTCCTGTTGGAACAGTGTAGCTTAACCCTGAGGTTCTGGCGCTTACTCACTTTCAGCAACCCCTCAGTGTACATTGGTTATTGCCTGGCCACCCTTATAAAACTGTTCTGGCTACGTCTCTGTGTGACACACATGGACAAAGTGTATCGCTGTGGGTTTTACTAGGTGTTCCATAAAAGTAAAAAATTATCCACTGGACTTAGTTTCCAAGATTTGAAGACGTTTCGCTTCTCCTCCAGGAAGCTTTCTCAGTTCAAATGTCTGGATCCGCAGTGAGTTTGAGTCTTTATATAGAGAAAAGCCTTGTATCGCTTGGAAACATGCAACTAGAAACCGATGAGCGGGTTGTTTGGTTCCATTGTTAGCCTGTAATATCTGAAACCTGTCTATGAATCTGAAGGTCGGTTGTTAAAGGGGGGGGGATTAACCAAGTCCAGTGGATTTTTTTGAACTTTTACGGAATGACTACGTATGACCTGGATGACTGAGAATCTTCATCAGCGTTTTACTAGGTGGAGACCATTCATAAGGGAGTTGAGCTTCAAAACTGATGCAGAAGTTGCAGGGTTTCTGCTGAGCAGCTAAGTTAACTCAATATAACAACTTTACTTCTGGCTCATGTTAGAAAGAGCTCAGTGTGGTCAAGCAACTACCCTGTTTTCCTGGCAGCCATATTTCCCAACATTTACTTTTCATACATTCCATAATTGAACTCATTAGTCTACTATAGGAGTTTATGTTTTCCTTTTATTGAATACAGAGGCAATGGTTGTGGTAGGCTGACTTATTAATAACCTTGGAGCAACTCAGAAGTTACAGATTTTGCACAAAGTTCATTGATCTGCTATCTGTTTACTGTGACCAACTTGTAAAATTGGGTTCGATAACCAGTTGCGGCTGGCCAGTAGAGGGCGCCAGGGCACCGCCCCACCAGCACAATGACCTTGAGTAAGACATAAAAATTATTTATTTTTTTATTAAATTAAATTATAATATTTATATTTTATAATTTATATTTATAAAAAATATTTTTGAAATATATTGATATATATTTTTTAGATGTGCAAGATAAATATTTAACCTTTAATGACGAATAAAGCTTCATTTTTTCTTGCGTCTGATTGGTGATGGACACAAAAATGTTTGTTCATTGACTCTCGTTAAAAGTTTTACATGGGCAGTAAATCCTCTGCAATACAGAAGATTAGGAAAGCCCGGGGCACAGCTCTGGTGCACCTTGAGCTGACAGCAACTGTCTTGACAGTTGTGCTGGTGATTGACAGGCCGAGTCGAGGGTGGTGTTACGTTCAAAATTGTAGGATTATTAAAAAGAAACTGAGTCCGCACAGGATAGGGATTTTTAGCTTCTGCAGGAGGAGAGAGCCACATTCAGCCACATTTGCTCTCTGATGGGTCTCCTCAGCAGAAACCTTTTTATTAGCAGATCATAACACATGGGGTGGGTTACAGAATAGTGTTCTTCTGACAAGGCAATTGATCAGGTCATAGGACAAAATGCTCCTCTTGATTGAATTACAGAATAGAGTGGTCTCCCGATAACTGTGATTATCCTTGCACAAACATCAGCAGTTTTCTACCAAAGTTGCATGACAGTTTGCAGTAAACAGAGTTAAGCAACTAATTTCTTTAAAGTTCCATATGCACATAAATTAACTTTATAATCATCATTGAATAAACCTGACAGGTGGGAAGCAAACTTGCGAAGAGAAGCCGGAGGTGAAATCGTTTGGACCTGATCAGCCGAGCATCAAAATTAATAAGCAGCCCAAAGACAGATGGAGACGTTCACTCTCCTTTTCCAGGACCTGGTTTAGCTACAAGGCTTGGCTTACTGCATGCAGTGAGGCTAATATTGTATTCTGCTCTCCCTGCCTCCTTTTTCAGTCATCAAGATCTGATCCAGCATGGATAAAAACAGCTAGAACTGATTTAAAGCACTTTTTAGCAAAGGCAAAGCAGCATGAACAATCTGGGGTTTACATGGGGAAATAATATAGTGTACGTTTTTTCTATGTTTGTTAATTTGCATCGTTGCTTCTAAATAAACACATTCTCAGAAAATAAATAGTACTTATATATAAAAAAAATCAGGACATTTTTTTTTTAGGTTAATGACACAATAGTGGACCACGCAAAACACAGATTTGCCTTCCCAAAGCCTCAGAAGGACAAGATTTAAGTAAGTAAAGTAAATATGTGCATGAAACTATGTTTTCTTTTTTTTTTTTTTTTTAAAAGGTATTTTTATAAAGTGTTTCTTTAAAGTTTTTTTTCGTTGGCATTCATATAAATGAGTGATAACTTAGTATACAATTGATTGGTGTGCCTGTGTGGGAATCTTACACACTAAGGCTTTAAGCCATTCTTCTTTGCAACCATTCCTTGTTATTCCCTGCCTTTGGTTATTACCTTCTATGTTCACTACTGTTAGGGTTTGTGCTGCCTTATCAATTCCTCCTTTGATCTTTAGTTTTTCCATATTAACTTATTTTCTGTGATCTTTGCATTTTACGATTATTTCTATCAGATACTTTTTTCTGTCTCTGCTCTTCTTAGGCCAGCTTAACATTAACTGCCTTCCCTGCTGCTCTTTCATCCATCTCAAACTATGTCATAGCCGTGCAGAACATCCACAGAGGATCTGTTCAGGTTCCACTTTTTCTTCTGATATCAGCTTTACTCTTCCTGTGTCTGAATTCCTGTCTGGCTCTGGTTTTTCCAACACTGACATGTTTTGTTCTATCCATTTTTGCTGAGGAGGGCTGTCAAATAAGACACAGCACTATAAAGCATGTATGAATTACTGGATTGATTAGAATGGCTACTATTTGCAGGGTAGAGAAAAATAACATCAATGATGGCAGTACGCCATCTCTCTGCAATCTGGTCCTCATCTCCTGCTGTGAACATGCCTGTTTCCCACACCACTCTGTCATGTCCTCCATAAATGCTCCAACTCTTTTCTCCTTGGGCTTGTAAGCT
Source organism: Cyprinodon variegatus (assembly GCF_000732505.1). Classification (NCBI taxonomy): domain Eukaryota; kingdom Metazoa; phylum Chordata; class Actinopteri; order Cyprinodontiformes; family Cyprinodontidae; genus Cyprinodon; species Cyprinodon variegatus. Next base: position 65,488 of record NW_015151771.1, read on the forward strand.
TTTGTTGGTTACTGTTTCGTTTAACCATTTAAGCTCACAATGCTACTTCCACAGTCCTATTTGCATTTTGGTCCAAAACGCACCTCTTGACCTAAAAGAAAATTAGTGAACCTCAAGATTTGGTTTTTTGTTCAGTTCATAATGGCTTGCCATATTCTGTTATTTTTGTCATGTGGGGTTTGCCACACTAGTTTTGTTTGTTTACCTTATTGCCAAGGGTTTTCTACTTAATTTGAAACTTTTCAGTTTTTGCATTGATTTTCATTTGTTTCCCCCTTTGCTAAAACTTTCTAATAATTTATTCATTCATTAATTCATAATAATTCAAGGATTTAATTCCTTGCACGTCTGATTCATTTGCTTAATTTTTTGCTCCTGTCTCTATCCCTATTGAAGCTCTCAGTCATTTGCTAGCATTCATTAGGTCTTCAACCCCATGTTTCTATATCTGTTGCTTCGTTCAGCTGCCTCAATATTTCATTAAATTCTCAAAAATTCACAATTTTGCTTCTGAGTGTCAATCTGTCAACCTAAATACGAATGTTTCATAGAATGATGCTTCCAACCGTCCGTGTGTGAAGGTATGCATAAATGGGTGAATGATTTGCCGTTTTCCCACCCTGCCTCAATTATCATTTATTCCTCTCACCTGTTTCCTGTGGGTTATATTCTGTTCAGCCTGAGCATTCTGGGCCAGATCATTAGTTGCTTTTCTGCTAGTCTGTCTGTTCTGTTTTATTTCTTGGTTCATGTCCTGGATCCTGCCGGCCAGTGGAAAGAGGTTTTTGTGTCTGTCTCGTCTCCTGCCTGTCCACTGTTCCTCCCCTGCTGAGTCCTCTGGGTTTTTGGCTCTGTATGCGGGGAGGTTCAGTTTTTATCCCAGTAAGCCTGGCTCCAAGGAGGAGACCAGTTTAAAGGTCCTGCATCAATTTCTGGTTCCACGTCCTGTCTCTGCTACCCTCTTCCACTGAGCCTGCCCTTCTGCACCTGATCCTGTCTGCTCCTTAGTGTGACCAGGTGGTCACGCTTCTGAACTCTGTCAGACTCTGAGCTCTACGAGGCCTGGAAGCCTGGATCCTTCCTGTTCTGTCTGTTCTTGTCTGTTCTGAATCTCTACCAGGATCGGCTTCCTGGAAGACCTCTGGAACGGCAGCACTGGGGACATTCTTGGACTGGACTGTCAAACCAGAGTGTCTGAGATTGGGCAGTGCCCCGCCCCCCACCTGCAGTCGCCGCATGCCACAGATCCTAGCAGCCCCCTTTTAGTTTTGTTGTTCATTTAATAAATGTTTTGAACTTGCCTACTGACTGTCTCTCTTTGAATACTGGGTCCATCTGTCCTCGTATCAAGGCAAGGTGGTCTTGTCCTTTCTGTCTTGTGTTTTGCTTCTGTTTTAGGTTTAACTCTACTGTTTCCTGTTTATTTTGTGCTGCATGTTTTTCTCATGTAGACTTGGTGTGTTTTCTGTTCTGGCTTTTCAGTCGCTTTCTGTTTCTCTTCTACGCCTAACATCTGCTTCAATCATCACAAATTGCACCCTGCAGCATTCC
>NW_015151771.1:67934-75919 GCF_000732505.1 Cyprinodon variegatus
AGAGTTGTTCCTCTCCCTGCTATACCAGTTTACTCTATAACAATCCAGTTCAACCTGCGATGGCTGAATTTCGGGGCTCCAGAATCTGTGCAGGCATTACACCCTATTTATGGGCCAATTAGCTATTTGACAGCACAACAGGTGTACATTTCTAAAAAACTAGATGAGCCTGACAGGAATTCAAACACTTAAAGAGTAAAGAATATAATTTCAAGATAAAAGGGGAGGATTTCTAGATGCATACACAGATTATCCAGTCTGGAATGCTGCAGGGTGCAATTTGTGATGATTGAAGCAGATGTTAGGCGTAGAAGAGTAACAGAAAGCGACTGAAAAGCCAGAACAGAAAACACACCAAGTCTACATGAGAAAAACATGCAGCACAAAATAAACAGGAAACAGTAGAGTTAAACCTAAAACAGAAGCAAAACACAAGACAGAAAGGACAAGACCACCTTGCCTTGAAACGAGGACAGATGGACCCAGTATTCAAAGAGAGACAGTCAGTAGGCAAGTTCAAAACATTTATTAAATCAACAAAACTAAAAGGGGGCTGCTAGGATCTGTGGCATGCAGAAACTGCAGGTGGGGGGCAGGGCCCTGCCCAATCTCAGACACTCTGGTTTAACAGTCCAGTCCAAGAATGTCCCCAGTGCTGCAGTTCCAGAGGTCTTCCAGGAAGCCGATCCTGGTAGGGATTCAGAACAGACAGGAACAGACAGAACAGGAAGGATCCAGGCTTCCAGGCCTCATAGAGCTCCCAGGCGGGTTCAGAGTCTGACAGAGTTCAGAAGCGTGACCACCTGGTCACGCTAAGGAGCAGACAGGATCAGGTGCAGAAGGGCAGGCTCAGTGGAAGAGGGTAGCAGAGACAGGACGTGGAACCAGAAATTGATGCAGGACCTTTCAACTGGTCTCCTCCTTGGAGCCAGGCTTACTGGGATAAAAACGGAACCTCCCCGCATACAGAGCCAAAAACCCAGAGGACTCAGCAGGGGAGGAACAGTGGACGATCAGGAGACGAGACAGACACAAAAACCTCTTTCCACTGGCTGCCAAGATCCAGGACATGAACCATGAAATAAAACAGAACAGACAGACTAGCAGAAAAGCAACTAATGATCTGGCCCAGAATGCTCAGGCTGAACAGAATGTAACCCAGAGGAAACAGGTGAGAGGAATAAATGATAAATGAGGCAGGGATGGAAAACGGCAGGTGAAAGAAATATCCCATTAAGGGGGAGCAAACAGGCCAGATCATGACACACCTAAAGTAAAACAGAAAAACTCGGCAGCTGAAGTTTATAGTTTCCGATGCATGAGAGAGTTAGTTAAATATACAGCATAAACACAAGACTCTACTTTATCCTGACAAATACACATTCCTGTATGAATATATGCATAGAGTATATTTCTCTCTCCTTCACAATAATGTGAAACTTAATGTTAATCTTTCATCTCAACATACCCTCAATGTGAAACTACTGATGTCTTTGAAACATTTCCTGGCATATGAATGCCTTAACAAGGCGATGCGTCTCCCTCTAACCTCTGCTTGCGTCTTCAGGTCGCCGTGTAAAAGCTTGTTCAGGTGTGTTTGTTCTTCTTGTGCTGAGCCCAGGTTACCTCAGCATCCTGAAATCCACAATAAGTTGCAGTGAGAAAATGTGTCTCCATGGTGACACTTCATGTCAACCACGTTGCGAATGATAGATGTACCCGTGGGAGAGTGTCTATTTTCTGAACCTCATGATGATGTTTACCTGCTTGATCTGGTTTCTATTATCACACCAGGAGCTTAAGAACTTAAATGGAGTCTTTCGGTGTTTCCTCAAACCGCAGCAGTAGTAGAGGTATTTTTTAATCCAGCTATGAGAGATCACCCAAAACATGTGTTTTTTTTTCCTCTTGCCATAACTCCAAACTACCTCCCTGCACTGAGATAAAGCCACTAAGCCAAATGTTTCTCCAGCGCTTTGTACTAAACTGTTTGAATAAATTACTGTGTGTCTTCCTCCCTGCGTGAACCTCCCACCGGAGCCCCAGAAAAGGTCTCGCCTGAAGCGTCAAGCGGCGAACAGGCAACCATTAATCATTGATTAAGAACATTTACATCTCGTTCCTTTTAATTATTTCTTCTCAAATCAGCAGGGCTGCTAAACAGAGCGCCTAAGCCGAGCGGGAGCAGGCTGGAGATGTGCCGCGCTGGGTTATCTGGGTCAAGTTCCTGTTTGGCTGAGGAAATTAGATTTAAAGAGCAGTTTGTGACTAGAAAGGTGGCAAAAAATATGGTTTGTTGTCAGAAAGCCAACATCGAGAGATGGAAAAACAAAAGCCAGACTGCTGAGTGTGTCATTAGAGCGATGCAGAACACATAGCCCAACGTTTACGGTTCTGTGCTGCAGCTTCACAGGAGGCCAACAATTGATTTTGAAATGCTTGTGGTTTATCAAAGGCTGACTGGCTCAGGGTAAAATCCCATTTTTGATCTCCTGCCATGTTCTGAGCTGCTCAGCCAACCGTGACAAAGCTGCTGGGTATCTCCCACTTTGTCTGAATCAAGATCTAAAACTTTTTGTTCTACATGTATTAACATCCTCACTTTTTTACTGCAATTTAATCTCTTTTAAAGTGCAATTCAAATAAAAAAAGGCTGAGCTACCACGGCCCTTAGAATATCTGGTACGCTTGTTTTAAACAGGTAGGGAATATTATGTAAGCAAAAATGTATTTGACCTAATACCAACAATATTTCACATTTCAGTAAAACACTTTATTACTGTTTCTACATTACCTTTTGTCAGTAGTTTTAACATTAGTGTATCAGTAACAACCCTGTTAAGGGTAAGCTATTGTCAGGGCTCCAGTCTGTATGTTTGTTTTTGTGTTTGTCTCCCTTCCTCCAACAGGAGGCGCCCGGTTCGCCTCCTCACACACCTGCTGACGGTTACCTCGTTAACGGAGTGCTCTTAAGCCGCTGACTGCCACTACCTCAACGCCAGAGTGTTTGCCAGTTTTTGGTACTCTAGCCAAGCTGAGTTTCGCTGAGTAAGACTGAGTTCTTGTCTACCTGAGTTTTAAATTAGTTTTTTTGTCTTTGCCTCTCGGCAGGAAGTCTTCCTGCAAACTAGATCTTTTCGGACCTTCTCTCCCTGGAAGGATCAACTGAGCCTCAAACTGAGCCGGGATTCAAACTGGAGGTTTGGATCCAGTCTCCTTGAGAGAACGCTGAGTTTACTCTCTAAACAAGGGAATCATCTTCACTACGACCCGTTCAAGTACAGCAGGAAATCTGAGTGGCAATCAGCGTCTCTGTTCACCTACACCGTCCGAGTTCTGGGTAAACCCTGTTCCGCCCTCCACCGAATCAGACAAACTCTGGAAAACAACACACTGATTAGAGTCAAAGATTCTTCAACTTCTCTGGAAATGTGAGTCAACAACCAGATCCTCTTCTTCAAATCCACAAATGAAATTTCCCACTGAGCCTGAACTAATCGTTTGTCTTCCCCTCACCTTCCAGTTCCGGCTGAGCAGAGTTCAGAGGAACACTGCACCGTGCTTAATCTCTTCAATAAAACCTGTTAAACCTTTCCCCTGGTCTCTCTGTGATGGTTTCTCTGCGTTTGGGTCTAATCTTTAGTTAATCATGACAGCTAGAGTATATGGTGGAAATAAATAAAAAAATCAAGAAAATGGTTGTAGAGCACCTGGGGAGGGGAGCTATCTACAAATTAAAATTTGTATTATTTTCATTATTTACATATAATTTACATTGAATATCAGTCTGGTCAAAGCTTTTTTTCCCACATGGCCTGAAATCACAGTTGAATATATTAGAAGGCAACATAAATTCATGGAAAAAGTAAAATAATTTGTGAGAACAGGATTTGGGTCACTGGGTATGCTTAATGCATTTACCACATTTAATGCATAAACTTGAATGGGCTTGGTCATTTTGAGTTGTTTCCCACTTTGTTCTTGGGCTTGTCTGGTGTGGTAGATCTAGGCCTCTATTGCTCTGGTGCTCAGGGCCTGCTCCTGTGTAGACTTGATGAGTGCTTCTGTGCTGTCCTTCAGTCTAGCCATTGGTAGGACTTCCTGATATCTGCCACTTTCATTATGTTTCAGTTTAGGGGCTTATCTTCCCATGACGGAGTCTCTGGCACCTCATCTATGCCCCATTGTCTTTCATTGACATTCACTGAGCATGTCATCTTTTGGAGCCTTGTCCTTTATGTAGTTATGGATCTTGGATGTTTCATCCTGGATAGTGTCTCTTACGCTCATTAGTCCTCAGCCTCCTTCCTTATGGCTGGCGTACAGTCTCAGGGTGCTGGATTTGGGGTGGTACCCTCCGTGCATGGTTAGGAGCTTTTGTGTCTTAACATCTGTGGCCCGTACCTCCTCCTTTGGCCAGCTTATTATTCCTGCAGGGTATCTGATTACTGGTAGAGTGTAGCTATTTATTGCCCGAGACTTATTCTTGCCATTGGGCTGGCTCATTAGGACCTGCTTTACTCGTTGTAAGGTATTTGGCCATAGCCGCTTTCCTTGTCACCATTTGCTTTTGGGATTCCAAGGTACTTGTAACTGTCCAAGCACCACAGGCTGCCCCTGGGCCATGCTGTTGAGATGTTTTGCCTTTCTCTGACATATTTTATTTGCCCTTACCATTTCTGAGCAAACTGTGTGGTCAGAGGTGTGGCTAAAGCATATAAGGTCTTGCTACAGGTGCTATGATGCATTTTTTTCTGTTCTATACAGATATTGTGGTTTTGACTATTGGCAAATTGTAAAAAAGGGAATTTTAGAAAGGATTTATTCAATTAATACCTAAAGATGGTATAAAGTGAGTTAATAAGAGCCAGCCTCCATGTTTCCCGACTGGATGGTTATTAACAAAAGGCAAAAATCAGAGAACCTGCCATAGCAACGCCTTGACAACCAAAATTTGAAGCCACTAAATCAGTGACGTCACACCAGGGAATCATCTCTCATCTGACAGGAGCTAAAGAGGTTGTGTTTTGGTTTTGATAAAATTTTTGATTTAATCTGCAATGACGTGGTGATGTACAGCAATGCATTGCTCTCCAGATGGTAATGGGCTCATTGAGTTCCTAAAAAGAGCTTAAAAATGTCCCTCTACTAACGAGGCATCAGGTTATGGGGAACAGTTGCAAGACCTGTTCATGGATTGGATTTTGTACATCATCACTGAAAGACACTAACTTGATGAAGATTCATAAGTACTTAAGTGCTTTCATTGCTATCCTTTTCAGCGTGTTTGTTAGCTAGCCAAAATCCTTCTGGCTTTGGTATGGTCAAAAAACGGAAAAGCTGCCCTCGGCAGGTGGACGCTCCCTTGAGATGACATGTGTTGTGAATTGGTGCTATGGCGCTAAGTCTTAGACTTAGACTCTAAGTCTGAGTTATTTATATAGACTTGTAGACTTAGACGTAGACAACTTTTATTGTAATTTTGTATACACAGAGTGTATACACTGCAAAAATGATCTAGAAATAAGTAAACATTTCTTAAATTAAGTGTATTTACCCTTAATTTGAGTGGGTAAATACAATGATTTGCCAATGAAATTAGTATCTTTACTCTTAAAATAAGATAATTAGATAATATGAACTTGAAATAAGACAATGCAATCGTTTTTTCTTATTTTAAATGTAAATTGTCTTGTTCCATTGGCAAAGTGTCTCACTTTCGTACTTAATTGGAGAAAAAATGCACTTATTTTAAGTAAAAATTGAGGTAAGGTTTGCTGTGTCTGTCAGCGGAGTGTCCAGAAGCTGGAAGCGCTACCAGGAGACAGACCAGGAGGCTTTAGGAGAGCAACAACCATGCACAGGATCGCTATCTCAGCACTTGAGCAAGGAGGAACAGGAGGAGCACTGCCAGAGTTTGGCAATTAGGTACCGGATGAGATACTCACACTGCTTTTGAGTCCATATGCTGGTGTGGTTGGCCCTGGGTTCCTCTTAAAGCAGGACCATGCTAGACCTCCGCGTACGACACTTATCCTTATTTTGACCTTTTTTAAGGAAACTACATCAAAGCTGGATCAGCCTGTAGTGTTTTTCCACTTTAATATTGTGTGTAAATCCTATTTCAAGCCACCATTGGTTAATTAATGCATTTCATTTCCACTGAATATTTTGGTGTGATTTTGTTGTCAGAACATGCAACTTATCTATCTATATAAGGCTGTGAGTAGTTTCTACTGTGTGTCCATCAGAATAAATTCAATATAATGCCCTCCTTTCTATTATAATGAAGTAATTTAATTTGTTTGCTGTATAATTATTCTACCCAGAAAGACAATGATTCAAATGCATCTTTGAAAGTGAAGAATTCATGTGTTATTCATGCAGATGGTAACTGTTTGTACACTTCTTATCTGGACTGGAAATTTTAACACAGGCCCCAGAGGCTTTCTGATTTTTTAAATTTTTGTGTATTAATTATGGAACTGGGGTAAACTGAACCTTCAGGAATAAAACATCCTGAGACTGTCCCCTTAAGAATAACATCAGACAAAAACATTGTGCAAAAGCATACTCTTCTTTTCATTTTCTGCAACATTTACATCCCAAAACTATAAATCAGTTATTTTCTTTCAAGCAACCATTTAACTGTTGCATAGATTAAATTCAACAGGTAGTCAATTTTAAAAATGCTGACTTAATTGCCATAGTTTATCCTTATGATCACTTGATAAGGTCGCCCCATGCTATGTTCTTTTTTCTTCTAATCATTTCAAAAGGAAGAAAAAAAATCACCTTAAGTATAGCTTAAAAATATTAAGCTTTATTATTGCCAGAGGTATTTCTAATTCAGTACTTCTTCCTGGAGAAATCCAAGAGAAATACAGCTGTTGAAGGCAAACGGCCAAAATCATTGCAATGAGCAGTCATTTATTTGTCAGTCAGTTCTTTAATGGATGTTTTTTCACATCATAGGACATGAAGGCAGAGATAAGCAAAACCTTTTTTACCACAGAAGGTCCTTTATGAGGACATATTCATGTATGCTTTTCATTTTTCCAATTGAGAACTGTTTTTCCTTTCTTTACTTACATACTCTGTATGTAAATCCAGTCCAGTCTATTGCAGCTCGTAGAGTCTGAGCAGGTGATGTAACCCGGATGCAATGTTCACCACACTAATTATTTCAGTATTCTTATATCTGGTCAGCCTCAACATGGACCGTAAAAAAGATGAGCTGTTCGCAACCGTAGAAAGTTTTAACAGCCACAATCTTCATTGAGTTTTATTTATCTGTTCACTGATAAACCGTGAATATATTCTAAAATGTATAAATAAATATTTGCAAATGTGTTTCGTTTGCCAGACCCGGAAGAGTAAGTGAACTTCAGCATTTAAAAAATGTCAGAAAATCTATGCTTATGTTGATTTTCACAGTAAATATCAACCTTATACAACAACAGAAGGATTATTAAGATTTTGTCATTTTACTGAATCTAGCCTAACTTTTATACAAATAACACCTTAAAATAAAACAAAAACATTTCTAAAAGACTATAAATTGATCATGCATATTCTATTTCTATTGATGTTTCATGTTTTCTTTGGATAAAAATGTAAAAAACAACATTTATCTGTAGAAATGCATTAATACTTCATGGAGGAATTTAATTCCGTATGACAGCTTATATTTACTTTCTGAATATTAATTCAAGGAGATAAAGGATTAACACTTTAAAATGATCAGTTAGCTTATGTTTTAATAACTCTTATGGTTATTTTACTATCTTTAAGATTTGGACTGTTTATTTTTTACAAAACAAATGAAGGTCACCTTTTAGATTTAAAAATACTCTGATAATAGAAGAAATCCCTGTTTCGAACTGACACCTTTACTTCTTTTGTAAAAACAAAAGAAGCCAAGGCTTCATGGCCAGTAGCCTCGTGAGACCATCCTGATCTCGCGAGCTTTCAAGGTTTCACTC
>NW_015151771.1:76254-78193 GCF_000732505.1 Cyprinodon variegatus
CCAATCAGCTAACCAGTATTTTCGCCCCTTCCCAAAATTACTTCAACGGAAGGTTTCCAGATGGATATGCGGAGCAAATCCATCTGGCGGAGTCATTTGATGTAAATGACTAGTTTTTTGCACAAAAACCGAGGGGTGAAAATATTTGTTTCTCTAAATACCCAGTTATGTGTAAATGTCGTCTAAATCTGTCTGTTCCAGTTCGGAACCCCTGGTGTCGCTACAGACTCCTGGATCTCGGAACTGTCCGGTTCTGAACTGTTTCTCAGACCTGGACCGGTGTCCTGCCTGCTCACTGGGGTTGCTGCACTTTGGACGGTTCCGAGCCGCATTTCGTTTGGAAGTCCATCAGTTCGATCTTGCCTTCCTCGGAGACGATGGACTGAACTGTTAAACCAAAGCGTCAATGATTGGGCGGTGCCCCGCCCCCCTCCTATAGCCACTGGGGTCCGCTTACCCTCAGCAGCCCATGTCCCGTTCTGTTCTGTCCTATTATTTTCTGTCATTTAAAGTTCTGAGACTTCCATCTTTCCCGTTTATGACAGCTGACCCTGTTTACTATCCTGTAGTTGCTTACATACCGTACCATTCATTCCTCAGTTAGTTATGTTTTTTCTGGGGGGTTTAAGTCGCTAATAAGGTGCTAAGTGATGTGCCATTTTGTGTTAAACTGTCACATAAAATTCAAAGACAAGTTTACCAAGCAAAGTTTATTGATGAACTTGGTTCACGTGTGTCAAGGTATAAGTCTGTGCAAACATGCTCAAACACCACAAAGCCACTGCAGTCGCGTCCACTGACAGCACAGAATACATAAACAATATTTAAATACAGAGAACCCTTCTAATAGATATTTAGAAAAATATAAAGTCCCAACTTTTTGACTGATGAAATAGAACATGGCACAACAGAAACACAGATCTACACATGCTGTGACGCCTCCAAATGGCTAAATAAAAAAAATAGATTGTGAAAGGAATTGATGAGTAAATTTATTACATTGTTTACCTCAAATGTTTTACTGCATGTTTGTGAACTGGATTGAAGGTACTAAAGATGGTTTGAAAAGTGTCATTGGACCTCAGGGTACAGCTAGTGTTGAAAATGAGGGAAAAAAATAGATTAAACCTTTTCTAAATCGACGCTGCTTCTTGAGTTATTTAAACTGAAGCAGTAATTGTTGATTCTGAGCTTTATTTGACTGCTGTGTATATTTTTATTCACCTGCCTGACTCATCTCTGTGTGCCTTCAGCTTAAGCAGAGGAATATCTTGTTTTATGTGAGAATTCACGGAACATCTGCCAGTAAAGGCTGTGGTTTCAGTACTGCTGTTATCTTATCCTATTAACCGTTGGTAATGGTGCTTAAACACAATATATCAGGTTCTAACACATTTAAAAGTAGGATTCATTATTTAGAGTATTTCATTGTGTCTTTAAAGATGTTTAACAATAGTCAAATAAGTTTTTAAAGGAAAAAAAACTGGTAAAATGGATCACAATGAAGAGCAGGACCTATATAGTATTTTAGGTTCATTCATACGAAATTGTTTACGTATAGATATGAAATTGAGGACGGAAGGAAGGAGCAAAATGTAAGATACTGCAGAACAAATGTATTGAGGGGGAAAAAGCAGGCAGCCATAGATACATAGTGCTTTGCATCCTTTTTTAATTGTGTGGAAAGGTTTACAGATGAAGTCAGGCAGAAGTTGCCATGTTTGCAGATGACATTATGATCTGTAATGAGACTTCAGGGTAGATAGAAGAAGGCCTGTGAGGTAGAGGTGTGCTCCAGATTAAAAATGAAAGTGTGTTTGAAGGAAAGAGAGACAGGTCAAAAGAAAATCTGCAAAAATAAGAGGTACATACGGTGGTCCTGAAATGCAAACTGCAACTACAAATCTAAAAGCGCAACTACATTAAGAAAAACAAAACT
>NW_015151771.1:78588-79855 GCF_000732505.1 Cyprinodon variegatus
TGACTTCCGGTTCAAGGGTCAAACGGCGCCGTCGTCCAATCAGCGATGTCTCATGTTTCCCACTGGTACCTACCTTTTCCGGTAGGTTAATGTAATTCTGTTTTCCTTAATATAGTTGCGATTTCCTTAATGTAGTTGCACTTTTAGATTTGTAGTTGCAGTTTGCACTTCAGGGCCACCGTAGGGTACAGGAAGTGGACCATTTTAAGTCCCTAGGGTCAACTTTCCAATGCAATTGACGGTGCAAATGATAGGTAAAGAACAGCGCTATGAAAGGAGTCTCTGTGAGAAGGATAACCACAAGATTGAAAGAAGAGTAAAAAAATGAGGAAGATCTGTTGCTGCTCAAAGTTTCACTGTACAGTAGTTACAGTGATGGAGGGATAACACAGCTGGAAAAAAACGTTGAGGATGAGGAGTCATGAATGTATTGGGAAACGGATGCTGTGTACAACGAAAGAAAAGAGGAAGGCCATATGGGTATAGTGAGAGGCATTGAGAGGATTGATGAGACCGTAGGAAAATATGGAGGAATTATCCAATGTGATGACCAGAGAATTGAGTAAGAGAGAAAAAATGAAACTGTTTCTAATTTGGGTTATTTTCCTTTTATATACGTGATTCCCTGGATTTTTAAATTGACTGAAGATATATTCGGTCGAACGTGTTTGCTCTGACTTTAAGCCTTTTTAGGTTGTGTCAAAACTCAAACAATTCGTTTTTTTGTCACCGTTAGCCGTGATAATAAACGTATTCTATAAAATAATATGTTCAGCAGATCAGTATAGTTTGACATTTCATTTCCACGAGTATCTGGTTATCTTGGGATACAGCTCCAGGATACAGTACATTAACTGCAGAGGCATAGCAGATATAAATAGGTGTGTGCAACTATTCATGCATCTGCTGTTGGATGCGGAGGAAGTGCTGAGAGAAGTCATTTCCATTTCCCATTTTCAAGCCATTTTAACACATGTGGAAAGGAAAAAAGACACAAAGCATTTTGACGATTCACTCTGTTGTTTCATTGGATTTTAACTGCATTTCCTTTACTGCTGAAGTGGAGCAATTGGTGATGTTATTAGTTCCAATTATCCTGTTTTCCTGGCAATTTTAATGTTGCGCTGTGCTGCGAAAATGCTATTCCAATTTCATCTATAAGGTTACATCAAGATTTATTCAGACTGCAGAGAAATCAATGAGGCAGAGATTTAAAGGAAAAAGCCAAGGTTAGAAAAACAGTCTGAAAAATCAGCAGAATTTATTA
>NW_015151771.1:81626-87582 GCF_000732505.1 Cyprinodon variegatus
TCCATCCATCCATCCATCCATCCATCCATCCATCCATCCATCCATCCATCCATCCATCCATCCATCCATCCAATTATTAATTCAATAAGCAAATATTTTAACTTAAACTGTTTTAAAACCATTTTCCTCTCAATGAACACCTTTTTTTCAAACATAATGTTTTTGTGAAGGGCTCACATTGGGCTGCGGGTTTAAAGACCATCTGTCCAGTCATAATTGTTTTTACCCTCAGCCATTTGGTCCCAGCAGAGACAATAGGACGTTGCAGGAGATAAATGACCCAACCAGGAAGAGAGGAGACTCATTACCTCCTTATTAATGCCAGATGCTGATGCTGACAGGGGTCAGATGGGAGATGTTGGACGTCAACAGGGCAGATGCAAATGGAAGATTGGATCAAATGTCCATCCTAAACAGATTTGCACGTTGTGTTTGGAAATTGAGTTGAGCTTGATTTACAGATGGTTACTGATATAGAGCAGGTTGAAGTTACCGAATGTAAAGTAAATTAGGAAAGACTTCTTGTGCACATATTTGTACTTCACCTTGCAGAATAAACTAGATTTATATCTGAAGCTACAGATTGATGGTGGGCCTGTTTTACATGGACTGCTTAAGGAGACTTCTTATCCCCTTAATGTAAATTTTAAAGCCACTTGGGCTTTTCAGCAGGTTAACTGTCTAAATGCAATGCAAATATTAACACTAGAGAAAGTGTATGTGATTGCATGTGTGCTGATTTTCCCTATCTCCTGAAATTTACTCTCACTTTCACAATCCTGGCAATTGTTTAGTGAAATGACAAAAAAAAGTAAGACAAAAAAAAAAAAACACTTTCTGATAAATAAATAAAAAAAAACACTTACACAAAGTCCAGCCCTCTTTACAGTACGTCTGCAAGTCAGTGAGTTGTAAACAAAGCTAGGAGACTTTCTGCATGAGCCCACTGTATACATTTACAAAGAACACTCCAGCAAAGTTATACAAGACATTTAATAGAGAAAGAAGATCCTCTTAACATGAGGTTAAACTTCAGTTGGAGACAAATAACAGTCAGCAGGTCCATGGTCCTGTAGTTGGGGCTTCAACTACTACTGCCCACTCTTCTAGCTTAAAAGTCTTAACATTTCTTCTGTTTTTCTGGGTATTATGAGTTCTTTTTTTGAATGTGTCGCTTCTTACATGTTTTTCCATGAAAAAGCTCAACATTTAAGAACATTCTGCAACATTTTCATACTAAAACACCAATTTCTATTCTAGTTGGCTTAGCTCAATAAAACATTAGCTTAGATACCATAGATACATTGAGGCAGACACTCTGTCTACTTTTAAGGGTAGAGTTAGAGTGGCTCAGGTTATCCTGAGCTATCTCGATAGGTATGCTGCTATAGGCTTAGACTGCTGGAGGACATAGGGACCCCTTTTCATCGTTCTTCACGTGCCATCTGAAGCAGCAGTCTGGATTTTTTTACAGGTGATATTGTAAGGTGTTATTATCAGTGACCATTACCATATCTGTAGAAGGCAGATGCATCAAAGCAAGTCTGTAAAAAAGGGAGTAAATCATCAGAGGTGGAGGGTTAGTAACTAATCAAATGGGCCCACTGTCTCACCAGGGTGTTAGATAGATGTTAAAACAAAGTGGTTACTTAAGAAAACTCAGACCATAAAATCACAGATTTTGTTCCTGTGTGCTGTGGCTTTGTCTGCGTATCTGGGTATGTTTCCATTGGGGATGACTATTTCCCTATTTTAGTGTCTTTCTGCAGAAGAGCAACGGCAGCTGGTTAAAGCCAGTTTCTAATGATGTTAGGTTATCATTCAGTTGGAATGGGTTAGTTGGAAACTAACCAATTATATAGATCACAGGCATGTCTTGAAGACATAAAAACCTGGATGACTCTAAACTTTCTGCTCCAGAATTCACAGAAAATATAATATTTGGACCATAGTCTTTGAAAAAGAAGCTGATTAGTCAGTCACTTCATTTGGATGTGATTAAATTGATATCAGATAATAATGTAAGAAAAATCTACTTCAAGGCTGGACTATTGTAATTCTTTACTATCAGGAAGTCCACAAGCTAAAAGTTAAAAACCTGCAGCTGATCCAAAATGCTGCAGCCAGAGTTCTGATGAAAACTAAAAAGAGAGATCATATCTCTCCTATCCTGGCTTCTCTTCATTGGCTTCCTGTTAAATCCAGAATAGAATTTAAAATCCTCCTTCTCACATATAAAGCCTTAAATGGCCAAGCTCCATCTGATATCAGAGATCTGATTGTTCCTTATATTCCTAACAGAGCACTTCGCTCTCAATCTGCAGGTTTACTAGTGGTTCCTAGAATTTCTAAAAGTAGAATGGGAGGCAGATCTTTTAGTTATCAGGCTCCTCTCCTGTGGAACCAACTACCAGTTTTAGTCCGTGAGGCAGACACCCTGTCTACTTTTAAGGCTAGGCTTAAAACTTTCCTTTTTGATAAAGCTTCTAGTTAGAGTGGCTCAGGTTATCCTGATCTATCTCTATAGTTCTGCTGCTATAGGCTTAGACTGCTGGAGGACATGGGGATTCCTTTTCATCATTTTGCCTCATTTTATCTCTATTCTCCCACTCATGGAGATAAATATTAGCTGTGCTGCTGCCATCAACACCTTTGTTTCTGGATGTTGGAGCTTTGCCTGTTTTTCAGTGCAATCCTGTTTCTCTGACTATGATGGGCTGGATGTGCTCTCTTTTATCCTCTGACCTGATTGTGTGTTTCCTGGACTGGACCTTTACAGTTGCCTTTTGTATCTATGCTTCTTTTTCTATGTCTGCTTCTGTCTCCTTGAACCCCAGTGGGCCTCAGCAGATGGCCGCTCACACTGAGCCTGGTTCTGCTGGAGGTTTCTTCCTGTTCAAAGGGAGTTTTTCCTCTCCAATGTCGCTATAAGCATGCTTGGTGTAAGGGATTGCTTTCGAGCCAATGAGTCGATGCAATCAACTGGTTTTCCTTAGATAGAAAACTTTTAATCAATTTGACTGTATGATCTGGTTGAATTGGCTCTATGTAAAGGAACTGAATTGAACTGAATGTAAGAAATTAAATGTTTGGTCTGCAGGAAATACTACTGGTAAGTCACAATTAATTTAGCGACTGGAATATAATGGTGGACAGAGGGAGTTTTAGAGCGGTTTGTCAACATGCTAATCCGGCACATTAGTAAATTAAAGCCCAGTGGTAAAAGTTGTAGGTTTGTGCCTCAGATTTGTTAAGCTGTAGAAGAGAGGAGGGACTATGATAAAATTAGCATCATCACAAATTTGATACCTTCATCAGGACATGGTAAAGTTTTAAATTTAAAGGTATATCAGTGAATAAAAGTTATAAACTACAGCTGAAGAACAACAGTAAGCTGTTTAATATAGAGTTTAAGGATTTAAATCCAACAGACTATCTAAAAACATTCATGTTCAAATTTTAAAGAAAACATCATCTGCTAATAAACATCTGGTGTAGATTGGACATCAAACTCTGTGTGACACCACGCCATAGCAGATATTAGGCATTTACAATCAAAATAAGAGATTATTAAGTTTGTCAGCTTTCTCAGCCAAACAGTCCGAGTTCAAAATTCATGTTGCAACACAAAGGTTGTTGGTTAAGGCAGTCATTTGCATTATTTTAAGTTCAGCTCCAACTCATTGGCGGATGATTCTCCGTACTCCGAGGGACTCCGGAGTACGGACATCCAAACAAAAGCTCAAAGTTTAGGGCTACGTATATGTACTTGGTGACACCCAATAAACCACTCATTAGAAAGATACTGCACATGTGGAAAAAAAGTATTTGCTTAGACTTTGAGCTATAGACCTATTTGTGGCTTGGTAAATATCGTGCCATTTCTGTGGGCGGAGCATAGCTGGAGTAAGAAATATTCTTCTTAGCTCCTTAAAATGGTATCAAACAAATTCTGCTAGCTTGGTTTTGTTTTGTTTTTTTAATAAGGGCAATTTTTCTAAATATCTATGTTTATTGACTTTCCTAGACTGGGAGAGTTATTTAAAAAGCTAACTTTAGCAGACTGAACCACATCATTCGATCTATACACTCTCACTCAGTGGCTGGATAATCTGACAGTATTATATCTGGTTGAGTGCCATGACGTTTAGACTTAGCTAAGTGAAATATGTATGGTAAAAAGAAACAGAGGCCAAACCTAACTGGGACAATGCCAGAAAATTACCATCAAGCAGACTAGGGTCATTGTAAACTGAAGAAACAACTATGGTCTTGATGGTGAGTTAAGTTACATAACCAGACCTTAATCCATACCAATGAAAGACAATATTTCATTTATCATAACTTATCTGGTATGAAATGTGCAGAGCATATGCAAGCATGGTTGATGACCATCTCTTTCCCGACCCCTAATTTTATTGCGTTTAATCCAAGGTGCTTTCTTTCCTAAGGTCTGGCAGCGGCAGCAAGTATGGGATGAAGTTCCAAATTGTCTGTGCCCTGTCAACTCTGACATCCAACAACACAAGATGTCATTTTAAACTCGTTTGATAGCCACCTGCGCTCGTTTTTTCATTGGCCATCTCTAGCTGTCGGTTTTTTTTGCCTCCATCTAAAGTGCTCATTATGCTTAATGCATGGACAGTCCATGTGGGATATAAGCCACCCATCACATTTATACCCTGTGAGGGTTTCCCTCTGTTCTGAAAGGCTCTGGGGGGGTGTTTAGCACAAACAGCAAGCTGACAACCCCACACTACATGAAACAGTAGAAAACACAGCTGTTTACAACTGTATCAAAGCCTCTTCATGCCATTGAAGAGCGACAGAAATTTCTTTTCTGGAGTTTTTCCACAATGTGTTGCTAGAGGTGATATTTCTGAGCTAAATCATGTGATGTTTTTAGATGTTTACATTTGTGAGTCCCCGCGGAGGGCCATGGAAGACCAAAATTATGTAATTTGGCCATGTGGACCTCAGGAACGCATCAAGCATAAACCAAGCTTAACACAATTCTTTACGTGTGACTTCACCAGAAAAAGGGGCAACTGGAGTGTAAAGATGTAGAATATGATACGTTCAACTTTGAAATCTCAAATATTCATGAAAAATGCACTTCTGCTTACAGTCTCTTACCATAGGCCCACCTGTGTAGAAGCCTTTAGCCTGATTTATACTTCGAAGCTAGGTCGTCTCCGTATGTTTCGCAGTGAAAACAGAGACGTCCCCGCCCCCTCCGCAGACACTCTGCTTCACCTCTCCAAAATTGTAGGTGACCGCACACAGTGCTGCAGACAGGAGGCCTCTGTTTGGTCAAATTAACATCCGCTCTACTCTTTGTGTATTTCCTGTTTGGTACCTTACCAGCTCTATTTGTTTGTATGACCGCCATTATGGAAAACAACTTGTGAAGATGGACCAGCTAGAAGAGCGAGGTGCGCGAGAACGCTGGGACCCTTTTTCCACCTGGATCCCCGCTTTTTTTCGGTCTTATGTCCCTCCGTTGTCAGACAAGCTTGCCCCCACTTCCTCACCCCCTGTATCTAGACCCACAGCTAGTTCCTGATTGTCCCTCTTGCATTGTTGCGTGGAATCACATATCACAGACCCTGCTTCAAAATTGGGCATAAATCAGAAATATCTTGCGACAAGCTCACTGCCAGACACTGCTGCAGGGAGTATAAACAGCCCTCTAGGGCTCCAGACAAGGAATAAACTTTGGGATTTTTGTGCAGGCTATTGATTGTAAAACAGCTTTAAAGACTTGTTTAGATTTTTTCTCTCTGTTGATTAAAGGTGTCACAGTTGATCAGGCATTTTGAGACAGTTTCAACCAACATAACTTTGCAAAGAAACATGGACATAGTCCAGCTGAGAAAAGAGTGACAAACTTATACTTTTGTGAAATAGCAAATGTATTAATTTCTTCACCACTATCTATTTACAACACTACCAG
>NW_015151771.1:87987-89988 GCF_000732505.1 Cyprinodon variegatus
GCAATCAACTGGTTTTCCTTAGATAGAAAACTTTTAATCAATATGACTGTAGTCAAACTGATTTGAGTTGACGTGTTGTTAATTGGCGCTTTATAAATAAATTGAATTGAATTGAATTATACGTTTTACTTTAGGCAGTTTCGAAAAGATGATGTGTTTTTTTTTAAGAAATATCCTGTAGTTTCTGAAAAGGTCCTTATAAACACTGCATTTATTTCTAATCCACATGGAAATTTCGTATACCGTTGTAATACAATAGTCATTATGCTAGGCCATGATGTAGCGCTTTGATGCTAAATTATAGCAGATTTATGGTGCGTATTTCTAAGCCTGATGTACCTGGAGTCAAGAGACAGATCTGAAGTTTTCAGAAGTTGCAGACTGGTTATCTATACAGAAAAAAAAAGGTGTGGTGTTTTAGCTTGTCTTTTTTACTCTGAAGCTGATTCCAGATTTTAAAAACTTTGTTACTCACGGCTTCCAATGCAAACAGCATTTCCACATTTAAAATATGTAAAACATGTGCACATTCGCTAACATTGTTCCCATTTGGTATGCTGCGATCGTAAATAAAGGTTTGGTTTTATGTCTTTCTTTTTTTTAATAGAAACGCAGTATGTTTATGAGATGTGATTAGACTGATTAAATCAGTGAAAAAACACGTGTTGCGTGTAAAACTGCTCACAGGAACCCCCTTTTTACAGCTGCTACATGTATTACTTTATACATTAGATAACAGGGTAAATGTAGAGGGAGGACTCCTCTGAACAGCATCAAACAAGTCTATGAGTCACTTTTTCTAACATACAAAATGTGTGGATTTAACTGGATGTGTTGATTAATTTAATAATGTATCATCACCATAGCTACTTCTTGCATTGCTACTAAGAATAAAGAAATAAAAAACAAGAAATCAAGTTTTGTTGAAGGTTACATGTCACCAAAAAAACAAGACAAAATTAAAGTTTGCTATAATGTGTCTAACTGATTTCTCACAATGCTAGAAAATCATCATAAACTCTTTGCTTTGCATTTTAACCTTCTTTGAGCCAAAAATGCAGTTTAACCTTATCAGACCTTGAGATGCAGGTACTGTAAGACTGTGGCGCTTCTTTAATAGGAAAGCACTCATGCTAGACATAGAGTGATGGTTTATGTGATTCTGGAGTGACTGGAATTACCTGTAGAAGAGCTGGAAGGAAAATACTTAAAACAGCAGCCTTTTTTTTTTTTTTCCGCTAAAACACTTGAACCAAAACACCACTTACAGAAGCCAAGAAGAGTGAGGTGATGTCTAGTTACATCGCTTGGTGCCCGACTGACCTCTACAGCTTTAGCAGCAAAAGCTCAGCACCAAGATACAACCAAAGTGTGGAAGAATGTTGCACAGATTACTGCATTAATCTCATCCATGTCTGTGAAACCAAGCTCCCAATCTTTCACACATGACTCTATTTATTTCTCCAACAAATACTTCAAACATCTTCTTTCCTGATTTTTCACACTGCAGAGCTGGAGACCTGGAGCCAGCCCACGTCAGTGTAGGCCCCCGTCACGTGCCAGTACAGCGCCCCCATCAGTTTGGTCCAAACCATCTGCACTTCCGCTGTGAAGAAATCTGGGAAGTCTTCTGACAGTACCTCCAGGATCACTCCGCTCAAGATCTGGGTGAAAGAAATATATTTTTATTTGGGTGAGGGGGAGAACAAAGCCAGGGTTTACAGAAAAAAAAAATTGCATATTTTACAGTAGCAGCCATTCAAAATGGTCCTTCCCAGCCGAATGGCAGCCCACTTACCTCGAAATCCCAGCAATATCCCCTCCAACTTACAACCACTGGAGTGACCTCGTTATATTTTTTTTTTTATGTGACTCGACCCTTTTACTGAATTACGGTAAATTAAGATCTAAAGAAGCTTTATCTCCTCAGTTTACTGCTGTATAAGAGGACCCTTTGTAAAGCAAGAGCAGCATACTTCTCCTCATTAATAGAGGAGAATA
>NW_015151771.1:91347-94540 GCF_000732505.1 Cyprinodon variegatus
ACGGCCTAGGTTTAGCAGTTTTCAGTTGGGCCAGTTAGAATGTAATCAAAATGGGGGGTAAAATCCATTAAAAATAGTTATTTAATGACCTTTAAAAAGGTTTGCCAATAAAAGACAAGGGTTTAACAGTTCTTCTTTTATCATAAAACAATGCAGTCCAGGTTTGAGGGGTCGAGGTGTTGAAGTTCTTGACTGGGACCAGTTTAAATGTGTTCAAAATGCAATAAAATCAATTACCATAATTGTTTACTGGTCTTTAAAAAAATAAAAAAAAAAGATCACAAGTCAAACACAGGAGCTGAAATGTTCTTCTATTAGTACAGAGCAATGCATTTCAGGTTTATATAGTATAGGTGTTTGAGTTTATGACCTAAACCAGCGTGAATGAGACCAAAAAAAAAAAATATAAAATCAATTAAGACGGTTCTTTACTGGGGCTTGAACCAACAACCCTCCAGTTGCAGGAAAAAATCCTGCATCTGACGCACCACGTAATGGTCAATTCTGGAGAATGTTTCGAAGGGTGGTTCTGTCTCCAGAACTCAATAAAATTAAATGATTTAATACACTGTAGCAGCTCTCTTCTTGTTGATTTTTGGAAGCATCAGATCCAGCAGATCTATCCAAACCAGGCATCCATGATAAGGTTACCAGGTAAATCAGCTAAGGACAAAAACAGGTGTCTAAAAATGATGGATTAACTTCATTGTGATCATATATATTAACCAGATTTAATCGAACTGAGAAAATGTCGCACTGTATAATGAGGTATCTGCCTCATCTGTCTTCATCCACACTAATAAGATGAAAAGGCACAGAGTTGTGTAACAGTATAATTACTCCACAGCAGTGTGAGAAGCTGAGAATACATGCCCAGGCCACTTCCTCCTCACTTTGGTTACATCTTCAGGAATCAAGTGCTTTTCCTGGACAAACACTATTCTAGCTTTAATTGTTTGATCCTTCTCCTTAGGGGTGCACCGATAAATCGGCCGGCCGATCGATCGGCCCCGATTTCCTTAATTTAGGGTGATTGGTGATTGGCCGATATTTACATATGAAACCGATCTTAACCACCGATCTATTTACCTCCGCCAGTGTCTTAAAATCAGTTGCTATTCCATATTTTTTCTGATCTTTTGTTGAAGTTTTGTTTTTTTTCAAATGTAAAAAAATCAAAAGATCAATGTTGTAGTCTTAAGTTTGTTTTATTTAATATTTATTATTTAATTCATTTCTATGTCAAGGCTCTACCTCATGGGCAGTTAAAACAAGTTTATAATGGTTCAAGGCTATTGTTCAAGGGCATGCTTTTCAAGAAAAGATTGTAACATTGACAGTGAATTGCGATCTTGCAACACAGTGTTGGTTATAGCAAAAAAAATAATAAAATCGGTATTAACCAAAAAGCGGAATCGGCAGGTCAGACTTTTTAAAGATCGGTGATTGGAAATCGGCCGGAAAACTGCAATCGGTGCACCCCTACTTCTCATAACTGTCACAGTCTTGGTTCCCTTAAGTTTTCTTTTAAGTATTCATTTTCACTTAGATCCATGTTTTTCTTTGTTTTCTAGTTTTATTGGTTTAATTCCTATTTTTGTTGACGAGGTTCCCGAAAGGTTGAGACAGCAGGCGGAGGTGTGGACACAGACAGGGCTGAAGGTAATGGAAGAGCAGGAGCCTAAGCATGACGGGGCAGATGAACGAGGATCTCAGTTACTTCAGCTTAGAGCTGAGAAACCTTGTGATCTACAATCTTACGCCAAGAGTTGCCTGCTGATAGGTCCATGTTTGGCCAGATTATTATGTAAGAACTGTAGAACCTTGGACTCAACGGATTCTCTGTTTGAGAGTTCAGTCTGATTCAGAGGGAGAGGAACCTGGCGGGGGAGATGTTCGCTGCTTGCTGCCATTACCGCTTCAGAGTGCAGGGTGCAAGGGAGCTGGTGCCAGCCGACGCCAAGCAAGCAACAGTGTCTGTGAGGGATCATCCAAAGCCAAAGTACAGTACAAAATAGTTTCAGAGACCAGGTGATCAGACAGCTGAAGAGGTTTCCAAGGGGAGCACAAAGAAGGAGCATGGGTTGATGCTGGTGATATATGGGGGCCTTATGTTGTGTACAACGCTTGTAGGGGGGGAAATGTGCCTTTGGTGTTTTAAAACTGGTGGTATTTTAGGCTTGTGTATTTATGGAAGAATTCGGACTTCATATTGTCCGTCTTATTCTTGTATGAGCTGGATAGATATATTTAGAGGTATATTTGTATATCTATAAAAAAAATAAAAAAAAACACAAAAGCACCGAATAGACAAATTCCGTAACTTAATATTTCCGATTCCGCAAACAGCCATTAATTTTTTCTGGCTTTTTTCCACTGTGAACAATGCTTTTGTTAAATGCATCTTCCTTAATGGGTACCGAGAGCTAAAAACATGCTATAGTGATTAAGGATTTCATCCATGTTCTTCCAGCTCGTTCACAGTCCAAAACCTCATGCAGGGTTAATCAGAGATTCTGCTGCGACCTTTGGAGTTATTATTAGTATGCATGGTTGTGTGCAGCTCTGATGGACGGCATCGATCTGTCAAAGATGTTCTCAGCCTGGTGACAGCAGAAACACAAATTCTGCCTTTCGGACTATTTACCAAAAAAAAAAACATAGCAGCAGGAATTATACCTACTTTAATAATAAAAGCCTCGGATTTCTATTCTGCAATCGACAGTCTCCACGTTTACATTTTAGACTGGCATGACTCGTCACAATAACTGAAAAGACTAAAATGATCCTTTTGAAGTAGGGATTGTCGTATTCAGCCTGGTGGATAATAACAGCTATTAATGAATAGTTTGGGCCGTTGTTATATTTTTGATAATTATGTATAAATCTCTGCAGTCAGAGTTATAACTTCAGAGGGATTTCTAACCTTTGTTCAACTAAAAGCATCAGTGAATTATGTGCCATCCAAAGGAAGGTAGAGCACCCTAAAAATGTAACTCTAGTAAGAGTAGAAAGGAGTCATCCAAGAAATTACTCAAGTTGGAATAAAAAAGTACTTTAAAAAGTTTACTCAAGTACCTAGGAACTGCTGGCTCATAATATTTGATTTAATGTTTAAAATGGTGTAATCAGACACAGAGGTCAAAATCTGGTATTTCAAAGTTATTATATTATTATTTATATTTAATCCTTC